>NW_024379473.1:0-65657 GCF_016835505.1 Polypterus senegalus
GATTTATAAACTGGGTGTATGCACATTACTACAAAATTTACTTTTTATAAGTCACAGTTACTTTTAAATATGTATATGTGAGCACTCTTTGAATTGCTATTCTGAAAACATTCACCTATGGAGCCTGCTAATCTGTCCCCTCTGTCTGCAATCATGATGCTGCAGAACTTCATTAGCTAGTAGATCAGCCTCTTCCTCCAGGCAGTTTGAGACCCCACCGCCTGCATTTGAGAATATCTGGCTTTGCTCTTCATCTGACAGTGAAAGATCATACTTGTAGTTACAGCCTCTCCTCTGTGCTCTGGGGTTCAGGAAAGGTGTAGGACAAAACTGTCTGTGCAGGAAGCCACTGTCACCTGGCACATGTAATGACATGATTGTTCTTGTCCATGTAAAGCACCATCACATCTTTCAAAGCTACTTTGTCTGAAAATAAATGAATCCCGGTTTGAGCCAGGCCGTGCAGACATGACATTTGTCAGCTACATCTTGGATGACTTGTGTATTAATAGAATGTCACTGCTTACGGTTAACAAAAGTAGCTTCAATCTTGCTAGGTGTCCTTTTTATAATATGAGTGCAGTAAAGTGTTCCAGTTGTGTTAGGAGAGCTGGACGCTGCTGCAGATTGACTTTTTTTTGGCAAAAACATGTCATGTATTATGTGTGTGCACCCACACTTTATGAAAGCCAGATATAGCGCATTGCCATTCGGGTAATGGCATCCAGCACAGCAGGCATAATGGAGTGAAGCTTGGCTGAGATACTGTTGAGCAGTCGGCCAGTTCCCTGAGAAGAGACATCAACTAGCAGATACAAAGTGAAGACAAAACAGAATGTTTTCAGTGCAAATACGTATCATTGGCGCTCATAAAGGAACTAAAATACAATTTGTACATCGTAGCTATCATTTTTGAGGTATTCTGTTTGTCACATCAACTCACATTATAATAAGACTTGGTGAAATTAATTATGCTTGCAAGTTCTCATTAAGCTGGTTTGGCTGCATTTTCCTGCTTGATCAAGGGTGTCATCATTTCCCAGTTTCTCTGAAATGTTGTGTATGTCAAATTTTCTGTAAATAAACACATGCTCCCCTGTCAAGTTTTCTTTTGTAAATCTTGACGTTTGTATCGGAGGTTGCATACACACATTTCGACTCTAATTTTGTGTGTATGCAAGCTTTATAAATGAGGCCTTAGGACCGTTACTAGCCTCTCTATACGAGGTGTGGCAGAAAAGTCATGAGACTGGCAACACTGCAAGTGATCTGGCAACGCTGCGCTGTTGTCCTTGATAGAGCACATGTATCAGTACCCTCCCATAGCTCAGTGCGAGTTTCAACTCCTTCCGTTAACTACGTGATTTTTGTGACTGCTATTAGCGAAGTTGTGTTTTTGGTTGTGCGTCACGCAAAATGGAACAGTAGAATTTGGAGCATTGTTGTGCCATTAAATTTTGTGTTAAGCTTGGAGAATCGGCAAGTGTGACGTTTGAAAAGTTAAAACAGGCCTATGGGGAACATTCTTTATCCTGAGCTCAAGTTTTTCAGGGAGGCCTTCAACTTCGAAAACCAATGAAAACATCGAACGTGTGAACACTCTTGTGAGATCAGGCCGTCGTGTAACATTAAGAATGTTGAGTGAACAATTAAATGTGAACAGATTTACCGTTCATCAAATTTTGACTGAACATTTGCACATGTGAAAGGTCTGTGCCAAAATGGTGCGAAAACCTCACAATTGAGCAGAAGGACAATCAAAAAAATGCATTCCTGTGGTTCCCCAGCCCCCTTATTCACCTGACCTCAGTCAGTGTGACTTTTTCCTTTTTCCTAAACTGAAAAATGTCCTCAAAGGGCGTCATTTGGGACTTTAGAAAACATCCAAAAGAGTGTAACGGACATGCTGAAGACCATACGGTTGAAGACTTCCAGCGCTGCTACCAACAGTGGGAACAACGTCTCCATCGGTGTGTAGCTGCCCAAGGGAACTACTTTGAAGGGGATAACATTGATGTTTCAAAAAAATAAAAACTTTGATAAATAAAAAATCAGTCTCATTACTTTTCTGCCACACCTCATACATACTGTAGGTGTCAACCCAGGTAGCCTGACTGCAAATTCAACAGGAGGCTTCAGCATGCACAGGCCCAAAATGGATTACTGGCTTAAATAGTTATAATAAAGCACTCATCAAATGCCAGTAAACAATTGAAGGACAACATCCCTGGCATCAAATATAAAGGGTGGGGGGTGGTCCTTCAGAAGTGACATTGGTGTGGCCCCACCTATTATGATCTCATCCACAAAATACAAAGATATTTGGGTAATTAATAAACAACACAATATAAACAAAACATGAAATTACATAATCAGAATGAAAAGCCGAGTAATAATTAAAGAATATTGAAAGCACTAAATAAGCAAAGATATTCTTTTAAATTCTTTTGTTAGCTTTTCCACCTTTATTCTTCTCTCTGTATTATAATCTCCTCTTGACAATCTTTAAGAGTTCTTTTGATGTGACGTTGGTTCAGTTTAACTGTTGGCTAAACTAACAAGCTTGATGGTCTGATGAATGGTCTCCTCTTGTCTGTCGCATTTCTTATGTTCTTGTTCTGTATGTTCAGGAGCAGATTTTTATGGAGAAGAGACAGCTTTGCCAGCCCCCACATTTCATTCCTTTTATTTGTCTGAGTGCCACTAAGCCACACCTCCAGTCTCATCTCATTGGTTGATCACCTGACTTGACGGGACTCTAAAGGTTTAAATGATGTGTTCAGCATTGACAGTCCAGTTGTTTGTGTGTTATGAGTTCAGGTTGATTGTGTTTGTCTGTTATTGTAGTGCAGTTGAGAGTCAGACCATATTCTCACAAGGAATTTGGACAGAAATTCAGATTCCAAAGGGTTTGCAAACATTTTCATGCATATGTAGACTGTATATGTAAATTTAAATTCTATTGAAGATTTTAATCAACACATTCTCAGAGCGACTTAATCCAACCGAGTGTCCATCTCGGTGTATCTTTAGCTAACAGTCTTGAGTTTGGCCTTTTTGTGTTGTAATGTGTACAGGAACACGGGGGACACAGTTGGCAACCAGTTATGGGTAAATTTTGGACAAACATTAGGATGTGGTTCATTACACAGAGGGCCACGGACACATGGAGTAAGTGACCAAGCGGTGTGGTACACATGAGGCGTTTAGGAGCGTTCAATACTCGACTTGATGTTATTTTAGAAGAATTAAGTGGATAGGATTGGCAAGCTGTTAATAACATTTCAAGTCTAATTTTACAAAACTACGTTCAAGTCAAGTCAACCACCACCCATGAGAAAGAGAGCCAAGCCAACATAGTGAAACTTTAATAGTAGAAAACCTAAGTAAATAAATAGAATAGAAAGGGGAAGAGAATCTGCTTCCTCAGTGCTTTAAAAGCTTATTCTAAAATGTTATTAATTAGACCCTGCCAGGTTTTAAAAAAGTTTTGCACGGGTCCTGTAGGTGAGTATTTATTTTTTTCCAATTTCAAATAGTACATAACATCAGTTACCCACTGACTGAAAAGAGGTGAGTTAGGATTCTTCCAGTTGAGTAAGATAAGTCTACGTGACAATAGTGAAGTAAAGATGATTACAGTTTGTTTGTTCCTCTCCACTTGAAGCCCCTCTGTGAGCCCACCAAACAGCTGTTAGTGGGTTAGGAGGGCTTGTGACTCCAAGGCTGTCTGATAGGCACTTAAAGATTTTGGTCCAGAATGATGTTAATTTGGTGCAGGCCCAACACATGTGACCCAGTGGAACTGGGACTTGATTACAACGTTTGCAGGTTGGATCTTGACCTGGAAACATTTTGGACAGTTTTAAGCGAAACAGATGTGCTCGATTATATAATTTTGAATCGAATAATTGTATGCTTTGCACATATGGAGGTTGAGTGAATTCTCTGTATTGCTACTTTACATTCCTTTTCTGATATATTGATTAAGAGATCTTTTTCCCGTTGTCCTCTTGGATCTTTGAAGTGGAGAGACTGTAAAATAATTTTATATATTTTAGAAATGGAGTCTAAGTCCTCGAAATTGAGCAGTATTTTTCCGGCATGAAGGAGGGTGCAAGATGAGTAAAATCGAGCAGTTTAACAAAGTGAAAGAAATGTGTAGCTGGAATGTTAAATTTGGAATGTAATTGTTCATAGGATACAACAGATCTCTAAGTGATTCAATCTCAAATGTTTTCCAGACTTTAAAAGCTCTGTATGTTTGAGAGGGAGGGAAAAGGTGGTTATCGTGCAGAGGTGTCACAGATAAGAGCTTCTCTGCCTGAAAGTACTTCCTGCATTGGTTCCTGAGCAATTTTCTGAGTAAATGAAGCACAATTGAGTTGTTAGTATATTGGCGATGACTTGTATTTATTGGGGCACAAAGCAAGGATTATAAAGTACTGCAGGATTTTATTTCCGTTGCGGACCAAGCCTGTGTCTGTTGATCTGTTTGTGTCCATGTCCAGGTTTCTATAGCTTGTATATTTGCCCCCCAGTAATAAAGTTAAAAGTTAGTGGCTTTTAACAGGCCCTCAATAGGCGCCCAATGCCCTTGACTCCTTCGTGTCACTAGTGCTTGGCCACTTTGACTGTTTTATGCGTGATTTTCAAGGACTACTTAAACATTTTCCTTAGTATGGATTTATAATGGCTATTTTGTCTTTCCTTTTCATGTGTGTATTTTGTGTGTGTACATACACATGTGATTAGAGAGTCATTGGAGGTTGTGAGGGGTCTGCGCACGAGCCTTGATCACTCCATGTGCTGAGTGTTTCTCTCGACCCACAATTGTTTAATATCCGCTTGCATGTCATATTTTTCTTCAGATGTGTGTTTGTGTCATCTTTTCACCAATTTGACCCCAGTTTTGTGAAAGCATAAGCATTACATGGTGGTTTTTTTTCAGTGTTTTTGTTTTAGAGACCTTGGTTTAGTTTTTTTTAAGGTTTTGTGGTTGGATTCTGGAGCTGCTATCTACATTATACATGATTGCTGTCGAAGACATGGGGTAGACTCATTTTCACACCTCGTAGTGTTCTCTTTTGTTGCCCCTTTTTGTTTTACCCTCTTGTGTTTCTTTTTGGATTGTGAGGTTCTTCTCTTCTACTTGCAAGCACTTGACTGTTGCTGAGTTATTATCTTCCAAGTAGGTTGATACAGCCTGTTTGTAAGAATCATTTCTTTTAGTTAGACATTCAATGAGCTACCTTAAGGTACTACTGTGTGGCAGCATCCATCTTTTACCACTACTAAAAATTAAAATAAAATAAAACATGGAGTTTTGGTTCTGGTTTGTTGTGCTCTGCATGTGAAGGTTCTTAGTGTGGAGGTGTTTCACCCAGCAGGTTTTGTTCAATCTATGCCACACCTCCATATAGTAACACATTATATGCATCCTTTCTTCTTGTAAATTCCAACTAATCATCGGTATGGATGCAAATACATTTATCAATCCCTTGCTCAATAAATCACCTTCCCTGATTAATTAGCTAATTCCTCCCTCTTCACAGGCGCTTGCCAGGTTTCTTTTCAAGCTCAAAATTATGCTTATGAGAGAGAAGGTAAATGACCTTCTTTTGCGGTCTGCAGAATTGAAAGTTCATTGCCGGTGCTCTCTTTGCTATCTCCCTGGTGCTAAACTTAGTAAACTGTTAGCACTTGGATTGTGCAGATGAGACTTGTTAGCCTCCATGTCCCAGGTCGAGCATACAGTGCTAAAATAGAATTATATGTAATAGCACTAACTACTGTTTTGAAATTAATAAGGGTTTTTATTCTTTTACTATTATTATTTTTCCTGAAGTTTCCCCTCTGCTGAACCCCATCTTTGGAAGCGCTTGATGTGTTTTTCAACTCTATTCAATTTTACCAAAACTCTTGAGGGAGGGGGATTAAAAACAATGATGCTGCCCTTCTGGAGGCCCCTGTTTTAGCTGAAAAAGTTAAATCCATTAACTTAATTTTTAAATCCATTTGCACAAAAAGAAAAAGTTCCTCTGGTCCAAGTGGTATGAATCCTGAAGTATATTTTGCATTTTGGCCACAACTGTGCAGTTTGCTGTTTCAAATGATCATGTGGGATTTTTCAGTGAGATTTGTGTTTTATTCATTTAAATTTTACTCTGTCCTCTTTTGTATAGCTCCAACATGTCAAATTCATATATTAGAATGCTTTTGCTTTGTTATCTCCTTCCTGTATTTTGAAATCAAGCACATCACTGAGTCAAGTGGCTTTGTGCTAAGTGTGTAGACATATCAAGAAACATTCTGTTGAATAAAAACACCTTTCTCATGTTTGTCATGGCACTCTATTTTAAACACAAACCTTTCCAATATAACAACAACTGAAGATTAATACTTACATATGTATGTATTTTACATAATACTAGCCAACCCGCATCGCATAATTATGTATTGATAGGTGAACACTTCCTGAAAGACACAGTTGTCCAAATGGGGTGGGTTTGAGGATACGACTGTAAGTGAATGAAAAGATGGAACTTTGGAGAGAGCATCATACAATTGTCGGTGACTGAAAACTGGAGGACCACCGTAGTGCCCCCACCTCCCAGAGCGAGGGATGGGGCTGGATGGCGTCCCTCTAAGAAGTTGGACGCTGAACCCTCGCGGGTCGCGTAACTATTTAGCAGGAGGGAGTCTCGCTCGTTATTGGAATTAACCAGACAAATCGCTCCACCAACTAAGAACGGCCATGCACCACCACCCACAGACTTGGGATAAAGCTATCAATCTGTCAATCCTCTCTGTGTCCGGGCCGGGTGAGGTTTCCCATGTTGAGTCAAATTAAGCCTCAGGCTCCACTCCTGGTGGTGCTCTTCCGTCAATTCCTTTAAATTTCAGCTTTGCAACCATACTCTCTCCAGAACCCACAGACTTTGGTTTCCTGGTTGGCTGCCCTGCGGGTCATGGGAGTAATGCCGTCAGATCACCATTCAGCATTGTTTATGGTCGGAATCATGATGCTATCCGATTGTCTTGAACCTCCGACTTTCATTCTTGATTAATGAAAACATTCTTGGCAATTGCTCTAACTTGAATTGTTGGTGGGCGGGGCTCTGTCGTGCATGTCACATGGTCTGTATTGGGTACCATGGTCGGCCGCTTAGTAAATTTTTGGTGGGCTTGGCTCTGTGAGTTGGTGGGCGTGGCTCTGTCTTGCGTGTGTCTTGCTTGCCATGGATTTAGTGAAGTATATATATAGATTCTAAGAATATGATAAAAACCTGATGATGTATTTCTGTAATGTAGTATCAATAATAATCTTGTTGATTGTGCCTATCTTATGTGAACTCTTTATTTTACTGATTAAACTTTTTGGCCCCACTGATTATGCTCATGTAGGGACTAGTTGTAATATGACTGAAAAAATGAACAAGTTAAATATCTTTCCACACGTTACCTAAATATTAACAATTGCTTATGCTTATCAAAGTTTGTTCATAAATCCACCCAACACTTGTTATTTCATGTTGTAAGATAATGTCATTATTAAAACTGTGGATTAACAACTAAGCTCTTTTATTCTTTTAAAACCTATACAGGTATAAAACTTCACTGCTGTTCTGAATGTGGCAAAGAGTTTTCTGAAATGAGTAATCTTCAGAGCCACAGAAGAATTCACACAGAAGAAAACCCGTATTGTGGCCCTGAATGTGGAAAACAATTCACTTGCAGTGGTACTCTTCAGACTCAGATACAACTCGCACAGGAGAGAAGCCATATTGCTGTTCTGAATGTGACAAACAGTTTTCAAAGGGAAGCAGCCTTCAGAGCCACCAAAGAATCCACACAGGTGAAAAGCCATATGACTGCTTTGAATGTGGTAAACAGTTTTCAGAAAGAAGCCAACTTCAGGGCCACAAAATAATTCACACAGGTGGGAAGCAATATTACTGTTCTGAATGTGGTAAACAATTCCTGCGACGTAATACTCTTCTGAGGCACATTAAAACTCACTCAGGAGAGAAGCCATATTGCTGTTCTGAATGTGGCAAGAAATTTTCAAGAAGAAATAACCTTTCGATTCATGAAAGAATTCACACTGGAGAGAAGCCATATTGCTGCCCTGAATGTGGAAAACAATTCACTTACAGTAGTAATCTTCAGGCACACATTAAATCTCACTCAGGAGAGAAGCCGTACTGTTGTTCTGAATGTGGTAAACGATTCCCGCGATGTAATGCTCTTCTAAGGCACATTAAAACTCACTCGGGAGAGAAGCCATATTGCTGTTCTGAATGTGGCAAGCAATTTTCACAAAGAAATCACCTTTCAGTTCATGAAAGAGTTCACACAGGAGAGAAGCCATATTGCTGTCCTGAATGTGGAAAACAATTCTCTTACAGTAGTAATCTTCAGGCACACATTAAATCTCACTCAGGAGAGAAGCCATACTGTTGTTCTGAATGTGGTAAACGATTCCCGCGATGTAATGCTCTTCTGAGGCATATTAAAACTCACTCGGGAGAGAAGCCATATTGCTGTTCTGAATGTGGCAAGCAATTTTCACAAAGAAATCACCTTTTAGTTCATGAAAGAGTTCACACAGGAGAGAAGCCATATTGCTGCCCCGAATGTGGAAAACAATTCTCTTACAGTAGTAATCTTCAGTCACACATTAAAATTCACACAGGAGAGAAGCTGTATTGCTGTTCTGAATGTAGCAAAAAGTTTACACGGAGAAGCCAACTTCAGATTCACCAAAGAATTCACATAGGATAGAAGCCATATCCCTGTTCTGAATGTTGCAAACACTTTTTACAAAGAAGCCACCTTTTGACTCACACTGGGGGGAAGCAGTTTGGCTGTAATAAATGTGGCAAACACTTTTTAAAAAGACATACTCTTCAGATCCACCAAAGAATTCACACAGAAGAAGCCATATTGCAGTTCTGAATATGGAAAACAATTCTCTGAGAGTAGTACAGTTCAGATACAGATTAACACTCACACAGGAAAGAAGCCATATTGCAGTTCTGAATGTGGCAAACCATTTTTATATAGAAATTATCTTCAGTGCCGCAAGAGAGAAATGTTTGGATTAGACAAACACACCGAAGTAGTATTCATTCACGGAAAACTGAAATCAGCTTTGTTGAACATTATCCAATAACTTGACCAAGAGGAGACCTAATTAATAGTTGGGAATTAATGAGGGTGTAAACATAAACCATAAAGAGCAGTGATTGAAGATCAGTGAATACACAAAAAGGGTAAAATTGTCCTCAAATAGCTTTGCATTAAAATCCCCCTTTATCATTAGGAATCCTTGATGGTGTTTCATCCTTTTATAAGCAAATCAAGGTCTTCATAAAATGTTTTAATTTCTTTCTCATCTTCATCTTCTGTTGGGAGTAAATCTGTCTGAGTTTTTAGCCTGGCCACTGGTGTTCCCTGTATGGTTGCATACATACTGTAGTTCCTTCAGATTATGTTTTATATGAGATCAGTGCTTTATGAGTTCTTCCATTTAGAATTAGAGCAACTGCTCTTCTTTTATGTTCTGATCTCAGGTATATCTGTATTTTCTTTCTGCCCTGGTGAGTTTGTGTAGAAATGTCCCTCATTATTCCTGTAGGCCTCTGAACTCCCAAAACCAACCAGCCCCCTGCCCAAAACCAGGCACCCCACCCCCGGTTCTTGGCCAGAGTGGGGAGTAGATCCAATAGTCATTGCCCATGGTGGTACAATTGTCATACATCAGGACAGGCTAACAATTCTGCAGATTTTGGTGCAAAACTGAGGAGAGAAACTGACAAGGTGGTCTGCTCTGAAGCTCTGTGCCATCCACCAGTCCAAGTAAGGTTGAGGAGATTAGAAGGCTTAATGTGTGGCTCAAATCTTGATGTAGGATAGAAGAATATAAGTTAATGGGGCTTACGACTCCTTTTGTACCTGATTGGACCTGTTCTGCCACAACGGGTTACATTTGAAGCCAGTCCTGGGGGGTGAGCTTGTAGGCAAACACCTGGACCTAGCCTGGTATAGTCTGAAGGAGCAAGCTGGGAGAATCCTTCAGTTGACCCACCACCTACAGGAGGAGTTCTGCATTTGGTGCTTTGAAGGCAGGTGCCTTGGTGGACTGACCCCCTGCTACTAAAACTGACTCTAAAGACATGGAATGTGACCTCTGTGGTAGTTGAAGGAACCCAAACTACTGCAGGAGGTAAAGAGATACCATCCCCTTAATGCACACATGGGCTCTAGACCCAAACTCCTCTGAAAAGTGCTGGACTCTATTCCATTCTGGAGTTGCCCAGGGAGAAAGGCATTGAGTAGATGTGGGTTTATTTACATTTTATTTTATTGGCTCAGCACTTGTACTTTAGATTTACCCACTGGACAAGATAATAACGCTCCTACAATTTCAAGTCGGGGGCTGTGACTCATGTCTATCTTTATATGCTGACTATTGTGTCTGAGTATTCAACCTTTATAAAGAAGATGGGTGTAGTGCTGGAAGGTGCTCCCTCTTGGGACTCTGATGTGATTATTCAACATTAATGGTGGGTGAAACCTGGAAGGGTGTGGTTGGTAGGAGTGGACTACTCGATCTAAACCCAAGGGATGCCTTTGTCGTTGAAGTTCTGTGTTAGTGACAGTTTGTTCATAATGAACACCATTTTGAGGATAACAATGTTGCATAGTTGCATTAGATTTCATTCTTGTTACCATTAGGACTCTTTCCCCTTTATTAAACACGCACAGACTGTGAAGTGAACTGAATAGAATTGACACCCGCTGCCCAAAGGGGCGGAGCTGGAGAACGAGACACTGTCTGAAGGGGTGGGGCCATCCTGCGAAGCTGCACAGAGTGGGTGTGCGCGCCGCGTGAGTCAGAAAATGGGACAGAAGAGCTGATTCGAGAAGTTTATTGCTGCAGACCGAGACATTATGGGCGGATCTGAAGGTGGGATAATTGTAAATGCAAGTGGATAGTATTGGCTAATTCAGAATTTCAATGAATGAGATTGTTGTTACTCTATGACAATTAAAAACTCACCTGTCCAATTATCAATGTTTGAAGTTTTCTATCAAGTGTAACTTTAACCAGACATTTCACAGTTCGTGATCCCTACCTCTTTGAGGTTCTGCATTATAGAGCTTCCTCTTAAATAACCTGCCGTTGTAGCAAGCAACGAAACTCCATTAGACAAAATAAGGAGCTTTAAACTAATTGCTCGTATTTTTGACAGCGAAGGTAAGTGTGCTTCAAAATGAAAACCTTTGAAAGTTGAAGTTTTTTTTTCAATATTTTCAATAACTTTATTTTGCATGATTATGTTTGTACCATAAACCTTTACATTTGTATTAATTATTTTCACTGTAGTAATTCATTTCTATTCAGT
This sequence comes from Polypterus senegalus, assembly GCF_016835505.1. Lineage (NCBI taxonomy): Eukaryota > Metazoa > Chordata > Cladistia > Polypteriformes > Polypteridae > Polypterus > Polypterus senegalus. Next base: position 11,415 of record NW_024379473.1, read on the forward strand.
GCTACGCAGTGGTACCGGCAACTCCTCAAATTCCACATAAATTGCCTTTAACTGAAAATGCAGCTTGTATATACGGGAACAAAATTAATGGAAAAGGATTAAATACTTCTGATAAATGGAGAGTCAAAAACTTTTGAAGCTCAGTATTCTGAAACCATAACTCACAGCTAGACCCTCGTTTTTCTAAGGTCTTGTGTCTGTGTGTGTGTGTGTATATATATGTGTGTATATGTATATATATATATATATATATATATATATATATATATATATATATTATATTTGTGGATCTCCAACTGCTAATATGCAAACCGTATCACAGACCTTCTCTTATATATATATATATATATATATATATATATATATATATATATATATATATATATATATAAAACTGCTAAAAAAATTTTAAATGAACACTTTGAAAATACATGAGATTTCAATGGGAGAAAAATCCTGCTGGCTACCTGTACTGCTATGGTGATGTGTTAGGAACGAAAGGATGGAAATGAAAATGATCAACTGACAGAGAGGGGGCTCAATTTAAAGACACCCTGAAAATCAAAGGGAAAAAATGATTCTGCAGGCAGGCAGGCGAGTACATTTTGCCAAAATTTCATTGCAGCAACTCCAGATTGTATTCAGTAGTTTGTTTGGCCCCCACGTGCTTGTATGCATGCCTGACAACGTCATAAAGAGATGATGGATGGTGTCCCGGGATCTCCTCCCAGATCTGGACCAGGGCATCACTGATCTTCTGGACTTCCTGAGGTGCAACCTGATGGTATCAGATGGACCAAAACATAATGTTTTGGATTTAGGTCAGCTGAGTGAGCGGGGGTGGGGGTGTTGGGTTTGTCAGTGGTATCAATTCCTTCATCCTCTTGCCACATGAGGCGGGCATTGTTGTGCACCAAAACGAACCAGCATAGGGTCTGACAATGGGTCAAAGGATTTCATCCTGATACCTAACAGCAGTCAAGGTGCCATTGTCTAGCCTGTACTGGTCTGTGTGTCCCTCCATGGATATGCCTCCCCAGGCCATCACTGACCCACCACCAAACCAGTAATGCTGAAATATTTCACAGGCAGCATAACGTTCTCCTGACTCTTTCACGTCTGTAACATATGCTCAGGGAGAACCTGCTCTCATCTGTGAAAAGCACAGGGTGACAGTGGTGGAACTTCCAATTCTGGTACTCTGTGGCAAATGCCATTTGAGTCCTACAGTGCCAACTAGAGGACATCACCGGACCCTCAGGCCACCCTCATGAAGTCTGTTTCTGATTGTTTGGTCAGAGACATTCACACCAGTGGCCTGTCTGCTGGAGGTCGTTTTGTAGGCTCTGGCAGTGCCCATCCTGTGCCTCTTTGCCCAAAGGAGCAGATACCAGTGGGTCCTTCTGATGGGTTAAAGACCTTCTATGAGGGGCCCTGTCCAACTCCCTTAAAGGAACTGCAGCCTGTCTCTTGGAATCTCCTCCATGCCCTTGAGACTGTGCGGAAAGACAGCAAACCTTCTGGAACTGGCACATGGTATTGACGTGCCATCCTGGAGAAGTTGGACGACCTGTGCCAGCTCTGTAGGGTCCAGGAATGGCCTCATTGCTACCAGTAGTGACACTGGCCATAGACAAATTCAAAACAAATGACAAAACAGATGAGGAGGGAAACATGTCAGTGGCCTCCTCTCCCTCCACCTATTAAACCATTTATTCCTGTTTTGGGGGGTCATCTCATTGTTGCCCCCCAAACCCCCCAATGCACCAAAGCATCTGAAACTGATGAACAATCCCCTCTGCTACTAAACTGATTAGATCAACAGCCCAGAAGTGTCATTGACTTGATTCTATACTCTCATTAAAAAGGGTCCTTTAATTTTTGGGCAGTATATATATATATATATAAATAAATAGATAGATAGATAGAAAACTACATTCATGTAAAACCAGTTTTTCAGTATAAACCTACGGCATACGAGAATAAAACAAATGCCTTACCAGAAATATCATTGCCAAAATAAATTCTCAGCTGACTGAATGATTTAATGGTTCAGACTTGACAGCCTCAGTGCAGTGTGTGCTAAACTGACCAGTAAAGTGGAGTCGTCTACAGCTGTACAGGTTGTTATGTCAGGGCCGTCTGGTCAGTTTGACTGGAGTAGACACACTTGGTGGGCTCTTAATGTGCCGTCTGCTTGGGTAGTCAGATAGGATGATGTCCGGCTGAACTATCAGCCATCTCTAACTTGTCACCAGTCGTGATGCTGAAGCACATCAGTGCCTGCTGTACAGTTGGACTCCTGGCCTCCTCCAGTCTCAGAGAACCTAAAGACAGGCTGATGTGTTCAGCACACCACTAGGACCTGATGGTGTCAAATGGAGGCTCAATGAGATATGAACTACAAACAAACATCTGTCAAGTTTCAATCTCTAAATGTAACTTTTGCATATGTAATATGTATTATAATAAACATATTTGATGATCTTAAAAGTAATAAAGATCCAATTAAGTCAAATAATTGAATACCCTGACTAACAGGTGCACAGTCACAAAAACTGCAAAATTATTGCTCTTTTAAAGGCATATTTGCTCTTCACAGATCGTTTAACATAGTAAACTTCATTAGCACTATGATAACTGTGTTTCTGACATTTAACATTGATAACAGTTTCTGACATTTAACATTGATAACATAGAGACAACCAATGGATTCTTAAAAGTCTTTATTGCCAGTTTTCTTAACGCGTTGTCTATTCCCTGATACCTGAACGTGAGAGTGTCAAGTGTGTGATTTGTAATATTCTGTAATCATAATACAACTAAAAAAACAAACCTGAATACGAGATAGACAGGCAAGAAACTCACTAGAGCTGCTGGTGTGATGAGAACAGACATGAAGACTGCAGAATATTTAACAGACATAAGCAAACAAAGAACTGAGGCTGATCTGTGGGCAGAAGGGGGGACAATGGAATATTAGGAATACATAAATAAATTAACATGGATAAATAGTAATGAGAGTAATAAACACATTTTAGGGTTGTGTATTATAGAAGTAATCATTTAACTCTGACAGTTTGTTCAACGCTTAAAATTGTAATACGCTTATAGCTTTTCTTTAAGGCGACAGTTAAATGTAGGCGACTATTTCATTTGGACATTCGAGTAAACACCAACAGTCAAACATTTGCTTTAATCTGACTGACTCAATCAAGTAGAGTCCACACTTAAGTCTACGTCAATCCGTTAAAATCAGGCGGACACAAATTTGTATTGTTATGTTCATTTAAATTTTCTTCAGATGTTGTTTAGTAACAATAAATATCTCATATCCAAACTTTTATTATCATTATTTTTTCAGAACCGCTAATCACGGTGGTAAAAATATACTGCAGTCTTAATAATGCACTCGACAGAGTGTTATAGCGTAAGGTCCTGGCACTAGTAGACTATCGTCGCAGAGGTATTTTATGAGTGTACTCTCTGTCTCTTACAGTCACTTTATCTTGACCGTCCACCTTTAGAAATTACTCCCACTTTTCTTTTTACGTATCCATAAGGCAATTGACAAATGTGCAGCATGAATGACAAATAACACCGATTGGAGATTTGTTAAACAAAAAGGTGATTGGCCGCGACGTTTAAATTTTTTGATTGGCTGATCTGTGCCTGACATTCGCAAATCTAATATTTGATTGGCTGAAGTCGAAAATGATATTCACGCCCATTTTACTCTGATCTGCAGCAACATCTAATTGCCGATTCGAGCCGCTCCGCTGTTTAAATCCATTCATCTGGATATGTGAGCACCGGCGGACAAATAGAAATGCGGGTGTCCTGCTGGGCAGTCGCTGAGAGGGCACAGGACAGTACTGGTGCGTACTTGCACTTCTCCAACTGGGAGGTCCTGCTCGTTCACATAAATTTCGTAACGAGAGACTTTTTTGCTGCCTCGTCTATCTGATGGCACGCGCATTTGTTGTTTCTGATCTCTTCACTCACATGCGCGCGGCGCTTTGCGTTTTGATTTCACGCATGCTCCGTGCCCGATGTCGTTAAGCCGGTCGATAATTTGCATACCATGCGCAGACGCACCTTCTCTCTCACTTGCAGTCTTAATTTATCGCTGTTTTCATTTCGTTGTGTCGGGGTGCTGTCTCATTAAAACCTTACAATGTAGTTTTAATTAAGGGTGACAGAAAGAACATTTTCTCCTTACTGAAGTACAGAACTTGAAGTCCATGTCCACCCTCTCCTCTTCTGTTTGTCCTGAGGGTTTCGCCTAACCATGCAGTTTAAATTTATTTATTTACTAGCAAAATACCCGCGCTTCGCAGCGGCGAAGTACTGCCTTAAAAGTTTTATTACAGTTTTTCTCAATTGCTAAAACACAATTTCTGAAACCTTTCTCCATTTTCTGAAACCATTAAATACGAAACCTTATCTTCAAGCACTATTTACAAAACCTCTGACTCCTCTTGCAAAATGAAACTTTCGCCTAAAAACAGTTTTACCTGTGTTCAAAATCAAGCACTGCTCTCAAATCAAAAACAAAGTGATCAAAATGATATCCACTATCAAGCAGTCAGTAAACAATACAACAAAAAACAGAAAACACATTGTTCAAAACATATAGTTTTTAGGGAGAAGCAAATTTTAATCTCAATGTTTTGGGCCCTACAATGTGTTCATAGTACAGTAAACAGCATACAATGCACTGTACTACAGTATACAATACTAAAAGGCACAAAAATCCGCGACAATTTGCTTCTTCTTGTCTTTGGGCTGGGTTAGGCCAGAGCACTTCGTCAACATCACAAGCAATATTGTCTCCTGATGCAACGGGGAAGAAGCCTCTTGTGTGCCGTATCCAGCCCTGACATGATTCCTCACCTATATCACCACAAGCTAAATCCATGGCTTGCAGAAGACTTACTCTGGTGTAGGGTTGTCTATTATACACTTTCCATCTCCAAGAGGAGAAAAACTCCTCAATCGGATTCAGGAAAGGCGAGTAAGGATGGAGGTACAAGTTCATAAACTGCTCATTGATGTTAAACCATTCCCTTACCGGAGCAGCTCGGTGGAAACTGACATTGTCCCACACTATCACATAGGTGGGAATGGGATTCTCATTTAGCTCTTGACCCTGATGGTATTGAACCTGCAGCTCAAGTAAAATCTCTTAGATTGGCAATAAATCTTAGAAGGTGCTGGGTGTTATATGGCCCGAGTGTAACATGGTGATGTAGAACATCATGGTTGCTAATAGCAGCACAGATTTTGACATTGTCACCTCGTTGACCAGGGACTTCAACAATGGCCCGCTGTCCAATGAAGTTTCGGCCTCTCCGTCTCCTCTTTGTTAGATTGAAGCCTGCTTCATCTACAAAGTTGAAGTCATGGGGTCTGACCAAGGATTCCAAGTCAAATATTGTCTGTGTAGAAATACAATATACTGCATTTAGAATTTTGTAAGTCATACAGAGACAGTGCTATACTGTAGAGAACAATTAAGCCTACTGTATGCACTTCTGATTCACATACATTGTATGTACTGAAGAGTAATGTCATTCACATAGTATGTGTTAGTACTGTAGAAAATCTGGATTACAGTAAATGTTTCTGAATGTACACTTACTTGCACATACCGAGCTCGCAGTTCTTTCACCCTTGTGAGTTGCGCTCAAAGGGTACTTTGTATACTTGTTTCATTCGCATCCTGTTACGATGGAGGACATGGTCAATTGTGGAAATGCTCACACTGTTGATTCCCTGGAAGTGTGTGTTGTCTTGTATCACTCGTTCCTGGATTTCTCTGAGTCGTATTACATTATCTTGAAGGACCATGCCCACTATAATGGCCTCTTGCTTTTGAGTGAATAAAGCTGTCCTTCCACCTGCATGTGGCAGCCTTGCAATTCTACAAAAAGTAGACGTGCAGTTACAACAAATATTCATGCAGTACTATACATACAGTGATGAACTTTACAAATGTCTATTGAAACAGTTGCATATAGTGTAGTACAGGAAATTTGCAATTACAAAAATAGAGTAGTATACTGTACCTGTTCTCTTCTCTGAACGTCCTTACTATGGTGGACACAGAAAATCAAATTGGGTTGCACTCTTAGTCCTGCTTCCCTCATTGTCAGTCCATGGACAAGAACAAGGTCTATGACTGTTGTTCGAATTTCATCAGATATTTCCACTCTTTGTCTCCCTCCTCCTCTTCCTTGCCGCCCTCCTCCTCTTCCTCTTCCTCTCCTCGTCGTCGTCACCCACCTCGCATACACACTTGTCCTCTCACATTGTTTCTACCTTCAACAACCTGTTTGCTCTCTGAACTGGCTTATATTGGCTCTGTCACATCATTTGAAACAGGTGACATCAATTTTGAGTAGTTGTGTTCAATCAATGATATGTTTTCTCTAATTGTATTTCAGCGTTGCTACTTGTGTTTACCAGTATGGATGACGTGTGCATTAGAGTGTAGAATGTGTTTTGAGAATGAGAATGTGTTTAGAGCTTTGCTGAAAAGTCTAAGTAAGATCTGCATATTGTGTTTTACCATGTGAAATGGTTTAAGGTATTGACAACAGACTGCACAATTAGCTAAATGAGGTCAGGCAACTGAGAACTTTCTTCATCCAATGGGTTTTAGTGTTTTAGCAATTGAGAAAAACTGTAAGAAGAAATTTAAATCTTTTTAAACTGAGGGAAAATATACCAATGTTGTGATGTAGGATTTTGCATATAACTTGATAAATGTTTTGTATGTCTTTATTTATAATTTAGGCAAACCAAGTGGTGAGAGGTATTCATGTTTGCCTTCCCCCATCCCCCTTTTTACGACTGTCTCTTTGTAATTTTATGACAGGATTTGGGGGGATGTGTCTAAACCAGTTTGATCTCCCTCACAAAGCCAGGTTAGTGTAACATATGGTCATGGGGGGGTTGAGGTGTTAAATGTACTATTTCTCTCATTGGTCTGAGATATGGCTGTTTGGAATTGGCTAGTCTCAGAGGCCTTTAAGTACCATGATGTCCTATTGGTTCTAGGAATTGGAGAGAACATCTATAAATGTACTTGCTCAACCACATTCTCTCTCTGACTGACTCACATATGATGAAGAAGCATCTCTCTTGCTAACCTGTGAGGATGAAGACCACACAATGAAGAGCACAGCTCAGCAGCCATATTGAACAGACATGTGGCTGAAAGCTGAGCACCAACGATGCCTTAACTAGAGCCATTTTAAGTAACTGCAAGTCTGTGTGCCGCCTGAATTACACACCACCATTTAATCAGGTTGTATGGTTGCCAATATTCAAATGTACTTTGCATTTTGTTATTATTTATGAATATTATCAGTAATACATTATTTTATGTGTAACTTAACTCCTGCTTGTCTTTTTACTACATCTAATTGCCTGAGGTTATATATTACTCTACCAAGATAAAACAATTGGCGTAGTCGGCAGGATTTTGGGGTAACCAAGTTTTGCACCCTGTTTGCAATACTGTTTTGATGTATGTGTTTGTTTATGTATGTGAATTTTAGGGCACCCAGTGTACAAATGCGGTGGAAGTAAAACTTTGTTTGGTTGCTGAATTGAATATAACCAACAAAGGTGTAGAGACTTCATGTGTGTCACAAGGACACCCGCATGTTTGTTAGTACTGGTGGTAGTGAGTCCCTAATTAAAGTGCTAGGGAGTGGTGAAAGATGCATGTCATTCATATGGCATTTAAGTGGTTAAAGTGCTAGGGAGTGATGGGACATGCATTCGTCATTCATACAGTACTTATTCGTTTAGAATATTTGTGTATGTACGTGTATGTTTGCTTACAGGGGCAAAAGTAGGCCAACCCATAACGAATTTGGCAAATTGTATTAGAGTAAATTGTAGACTTAGAAATGCCTAAGTTCATTTTAAAGTCAGCCATCTTCCAGTGGAGTGGCAGAAGGAAGCAGGCTAAAGCTAGGAAACCTGTAGTTCAGGTAGAGAAAGCAGAAGCTGAGCTGAGTGTGCCACAAAATGGAAGGGGGCTGGAAGGATTAAAAGCAAGAAAACAGAGATCAGGTTTAAAGAAGACAGCTGCTGTTATAAGAGGTTTACTATCTTGTATTATTGGTAATAAGGAAGATCATGATGAGGAAGAAAATAGCAAAGTGAATGAAAGTGAAAGTTATGGAATGTTGAGTGAGAGTTTTGAAAGATGTAACAGTTGGTGTGATAATTGTGAAGTGTTAGCATGTAGAACACCCACTGCTGAAGTGGAAAGCGCAGAAAGCAAGGGAAACAAAGAGAGAAAACCACCCATGGTAAAAGTTAGGGCAATAGTAACCAGATCGGACTGGAACCCTAAAACATGGGTGGGTGACTTACATGAGACAGATAAAGAGTGGGAATGTGAGTGTGAGGAAAAGGAGAGAGATGAAAGGAAGGGAAAACAGCAAGGGTGTTTTCTTCCTTTATTCTCCACTGCACCACAATCTCCAAGTAATTCTGAGGTCTGTCCAGTATTTAAAGAGCATGCTACACTGATAGGTATTTCACCACTGTTAGGAAAGGTAACCAGTGCTGCATTGAAATTTGATTTAGGACAAAGAGAAGCAAAGGGAGAAGAAAGAGAAGCAAAGGGAGAAGAAGAAAGAAGAAGAGGAATGGACGAAGACGGCCCTGGTCGTCAGAAAGGCATCATGAACACCGACTGCTAAATCAAACGCCTCCCTGGGACCATTACCCCCGCCAGGATTTAATTCAGGGGGGTGCATAAAGAGATTTTTTTCTTTCTACGCTCCCCCCCGCAACAAAAACTTTTTTGTATATGTATGTGCCCATTAAATACCTGCCAATACAGTCGCTATCTCTGAACAGTACAGAGCAGTCAGTTTTGCATAGATAGATTAACCACTTAAGGCATGACCTAATTTTTAATTTTCTGACAAAAAATCATCGACTTTTTTTTGTTATCATATGATCACTGGAATATAGTTAAAAATGTTATTGATGTATTCAGTGGCATAGGTAGTGCTTTTTTCCTTAAGTTTTTAATGTAATTTTGTAAGCACTTACATACAGCTAGACCTCTTTTTACGCCGGTTAATAGTTCCGATTTCTGGGAGAACAGTACACTTTAGAGAAAATATTTCAAATAAAAATTGTAGACATTGATAAGTTCTACAACTTTTATGATAAATATTTTCTCTAAAGCGCACTGTTCTCCCATAAATCGAACTATACACGCGTAAAAGAGATCTAGCTGTACACTTATACTTGTATGTTGGTAAAATAGATATAATTATTTTTCGGGTTTTAAAGTATTAGTGGCGTAGAAAGAAGGGGTTGGGGGAATTATAAATTTTAAAAAAAGTTTACATTTTTTTTCGCATTTGCATAATTATTTTGAAAATACATTTTGTAGCTATACACCTATACATATAATAACAATACACAAATAATAGCACGCTCTGAATGCAAAATATTATTATTTATGTAATAATTACAAAATAATGAATGCAAATGACAAAAATATACCACTATCGAAGCTTCAAATTATAATTAGATACTACCTTTTGCTTAAGACACGCCCAGTTGTCTTAAGCAAATGCAGTTGATTGGTTACATAATATGTATGCTCTTATATTATAAGAGCAACCACCGTGTCATACACCACGTGAAAATCGGACAGTATAAGCCGCCGCCGGTCGTCTCACACACGACGGCATGCCTTAAGTGGTTAATGTGAGTGTTAAACAAGAGTGTCAAAATAAACAACGAACGAAAGTATATTCTAAACCGTATGGTTTTTCTCATGGTATAAATATAAAGGTATGTTCATAAGGGAACTAAAATATTATATGACGTTACTGTGAACAAACTTCTATTTTTCAGAAAGTTTAAGAAAATTTATTTTAAGAGAAAAAAGTACGCCGTTCTATATTATTATGAGTGACATAAGACGTTTTTTAATTTCAACCAAGAAGCGCAAGATCGATGATTTAGATGATGGTTTACGTACAACTGCAGATCCTATCCCGAGTACCAGCACAAGCCACGATCAAACTAGCATTGGATCAGAAAGTACCACTGATGAAACTTCGTTGGATGTCAATCCCAATTGCGTCGATATCGGGTTGTACACAAACACCAACTGTCATATTGATGACGAACTTCGTCTGAAGCTGCTGCAGGAATGTTGGACTCCTAGTCAAACGTATGATTTCAAGAAAGATGCAAACCCTGAAGCTAAACGTCTCTTCAGATTGGAATGGCTCAAGACATATCCGTGGTTAGCATATTCAGCCAGTGCAAGAGGACCTTTTTGTCGAGTTTGCGTCTTATTTCAACCTCCAGTTCAACGTGGTCTGCAACAATTTATCCTTTCCCCGTGTCTTAAATTTCACAAATTTCATGAAGTTGCACAATCTCACGCCAATTCCCAATGGCACATCAATGCAATAGCTTCTTCCATCCAGTTTCAGAAAATAATGAAAAAACAACAACTCAGTATTCGTTAAATTCTGGATTCAACATACCACAGAAAAATTGAAGAAAATAGAGACAAGCTTCGGTCAATTACTTCAACAGTTTTATTTATTGCTCAGCATGAGCTTCCTCTTCGGGGAAAAAGTGATCAAGGTTCTGTCTTTACAGATATGTTGCATTTCCGAATTCAATCAGGTGATCAAGTTTTAAAAAATCATTTGGAATCTGGACCAAAAAATGCGTTATACATATCCCATCAGATTCAAAATGAGCTGATCCAAACCTGTGCAGATATTCTCAAAGAACAGATAATCTGCGAGGTTAAAAAAGCATCCGTTTTTTCTGTGTTGGCTGATGAGACTGCAGATATTAGTGGAACAAAACAACTATCCATTGGTGTGCGATTTTTGCGTTGCAATGAAGGCACGGGCAGTTGACAGTGTGCGAAGAATTTCTGGGTTATACTCTGTTGACCAAATTGGATGCAGTATCAATCTCAGAAGCAATCCTTCAGTTTCTGAATGATTGTAATTTAGATTTGTCGCGACTTGTCGGTCAAGGTTATGACGGTTGTTCTACGATGGCAGGTAAAGAAGGTGGTGTTCAGAAGCTTATCAGAGACAAGCACCCTAAGGCTTTGTATTTTCATTGTGCCAGTCATATATTGAATCTCGTCATTAATGACTTGAACAATGTCAAAGAAGTTCAAAATGCCAGTGGCACAACTAAAGAAGTAATCAACTTTTTTAGAGAGAGCACTTTACACGATCTTTGATTCCTAATATTCCTCTGTTTTGTGAAACACGTTGGTCGGCAAAGTATAAAAGTATCACAATATTTTCTGAGAACTTTTGGTAATTGTCCAAGCGCTAGAAAAGCTTACAGAGGACAGTGCGAACAAAAACACAAAGGTTAAGGCTCATTTGCTGTTCACTGCTATTACAACTCCAACTTACATTTTGACGCTTTTAGTAATTGCTACTTATTCGGCTAAACTCGAACCTGTGTGCAATCAGTTGCAGCAAGTAAATATGAACATTAAAGATGTAACTGCTCATATAATTCAATTAATAGATGTGCTGCAATCCCATCGAGACAATGTTTCTGAAGAGTTTTCATTGATTTTCAAAAAAGCACAATCGATTTGTGAAGAATTAGACATTGAATTAAAACAGCCACGGTTAAATAAAAGGCAAGTTCACAGATCGAATTTACTTTCTGAAAACGCAGAAGAATATTTTAGGAGGTCCATTTTCATCCCTTATTTGGATTCTATAATATCTTCTCTACAAATTCGGTATTCTTTTACACAAGAGAAAGCATTTTCACTTTTACAACTTCACCCAAAAGAAATGAGTAAATTGGATAAATCATCGTTTTTAATAGTTCTGGAAGACATTAACAGTCTGTATGGTGATATTCTTCCAAACTTTATATCTGATGCTACCACATGGTATGAGATGTGGAAAAATAAAAACATTGCAAACGAAATTACCGATTGCATGAGTTTAATTGAAGAGGCTACGAAGTTTTATCCGGCTGTTTCCGAGGCACTCAAGATTGGCATGACACTTCCTGCAACAACCTGCAGTATTGAAAGATCTTTTAGCACATTACGGCGCGTCAAAACTTGGAACCGATCTACAATGAGTGACGATAGATTAAGTGGATTATGTATGCTTAGTGTACACAAAAAAAGAATAAATAATTGTCCAAAATTTATCAACAAAGTTGTAGACAAGTTTGGACAACAAAAAAGAAGGCTTGAGATGCTCTTTTAGAAACAAAGTGAATGATTGTTTATGTATAGTTGTAAAATGTAAACGTCTAATTGTAATTTAAAAATTTAAAATAAAAACTATTTTTTCGCGTTTTTTCTTATTATTGAAAGATTTATTTTTTTTCTCCATTTCCTTTTTTTTCAAAAGCTAGGGGGGTGCACGTGCACCTACTTGCACCTCCCTGCCGGCGCCCATGCCTGGGACATTCATCCTTGTCATCTGTAACTTTTTTGTAAGCTTTTTCTAAAGACTATATATATTCAGACTTTCCTATCACTACCTATTTTCTAGTATTCTTTGTTCCTGTGGTATTATTATTATTCTTGTAATAAATACCATGCTGCTTTTAACTTTCAATGCTTTGTCTTAATGTCTAGAGTGATTGAAGTAATAAGTTAGATTTCTTTGAGCACCTGGTGACAGCCGGATTTTTGCCATTATTTCTGTGCTGCGAGGTTTATATGGCTGAGAGTGAAGAGCGCTATACTCAACAGAAGGGACAGATACGATAAAGAAGGTATTCTTGGCTGATGAATGGCCTATAGTCAAGAGTGCTGAGTCTTTGTATGTTTAAATGTATTCTTGTAGACCAAAGTAATATTTAGGTCTGAGATATCACTAAAACATCGTATTGTTGTTCGTGCCGAAAATAAGTAATTCTCTTGAAGTGCTGAATGACAGGCTGTTATTCCTATAGCACTTGTGTGGTTCAAAGTGCTAGGGGTTAATCAGCGTGTGTGTGTCATTCATGGAGCACTGTTGTGGTTAGGGTCTGTGTGTGTGTTTATCTATGTGTGTGTGTGTTCATCTTAAAGTGCAACAGTAGACCAACCCGATAACGAACTTGACGAGAACCCTTACCCTTGAGGAAACAGGTAAAAGGGCAAGTGGAGGGAAAATACCACGATAATACATTTTGGGCTGCGAGCAGGATTTTGGGTAACCAAGTTTTGCACCCTGTTTGCAATACTGTTTTGATGTATGTGTTTGTTTATGTATGTGAATTTTAGGGCACCCAGTGTACAAATGCGGTGGAAGTAAAACATTGTTTGGTTGCTGAATGGAATATAACCAACAAAGTGTAGAGACTTCATGTGTGTCACAAGGACACCCGCATGTTTGTTAGTACTGGTGGTAGTGAGTCCCTAATTAAAGTGCTAGGGAGTGGTGAAAGATGCATGCGTCATTCATACGGCATTTAAGTGGTTAAAGTGCTAGGGAGTGATGGGACATGCATTCATCATTCATACGGTACTTATTCGTTTAGGATCTTTGTGTATGTATGTGTATGTTTGCTTACAGGGGCAAAAGTAGGCCAACCCATAACGAATTTGGCAAATTGTATTAGAGAAAATTGTAGACTCAGAAATGCCTAAGTTCATTTTAAAGTCAGCCATCTTCCAGTGGAGTGGCAGAGGGAAGCAGGCTAAAGCTAGGAAACCTGTAGTTCAGGTAGAGAAAGCAGAAGCTGAGCTGAGTGTGCCACAAAATGGAAGGGGCTGGAAGGATTAAAAGCAAGAAAACAGAGATCAGGTTTAAAGAAGACAGCTGCTGTTATAAGAGGTTTACTAGCTTGTATTATTGGTAATAAGGAAGATCATGATAAGGAAGAAAATAGCAAAGTGAATGAAAGTAAAAGTTGTGGAATGTTGAGTGAGAGTTTTGAAAGATGTAACAGTTGGTGTGATAATTGTGAAGTGTTAGCATGTAGAACATCCGCTGCTAAAGTAGAAAGCAGTGAAAGAAGTGGAAACAAAGAGAGAAAACCACCCATGGTGAAAGTTAGGGCAATAGTAACCAGATCGGACTGGAACCCTAAAACATGGGTGGGTGACTTACATGAGACAGATGTGTGCTCAGATAAAGAGTGGGAATGTGAGTGTGAGGAAAAGGAGAGAGATGAAAGGAAGGGAAAACAGCAAGGGTGTTTTCTTCCTTTATTCTCCACTGCACCACAATCTCCAGGTAATTCTGAGGCCTGTCCAGTATTTAAAGAGCATGCTACACTGATAGATATTTCACCACTGTTAGGAAAGGTAACCAGTGCTGCACTGAAATTTGATTTAGGACAAAGAGATCAGATAGAAGGCAGAGACGCTGGTGAGTGTGAATGGCAATTGTTGACTAGAGGGCATGAACTGGATATTGGCTTAAGGATACTGAGTAAAGAAAGTGTGGAATTTAAACAAAGAACAATGGAAATGAAAGGAATTCAAGTGCTTGTGTGTGAAAGGTCTGAATGTGCTAGTGCAAGAATGGCTGAGTTGGAAAGAAAGTGCACCAGTTTAGGAGTTGGTTTGAATGAAACAGGACAAGCCAAAGAACAAAGGATGGGGGATGGTGCAGCAGGAAGCTCAGCCAGCAAGCCAGGAATGCACAGGGGTGTGAGGGTCCTAACAGCTGTGCTGGGGCCAGCAGTAATTAAAAACACACACACTTAGGTTCAGTAATTGAAACCTGACTGACCAGTTGTTCAAAAGACAGCCTATGACTCTCCATGCAATAAAATGGAGAAAAGTGAGCTGGTCTTTAGTAAAGAACACAGGTCAGTTTTAGCAGAAATGCTGGATTTAGAACTTGGGTTCTGGAGAGGCTTCAGTCCACACTTTCAGGTAGTAGTTACCATACAATAAAAAAAGGACACACAGGCAATGAAAAAAAAATAGAAGGGTAGTGCAGGAAGACAGGAAAGGAAAATAGTTATTTCTATTTCAATTTTCTGGCCTTTTGCAATAGTGCTACTTCTATTGTAAGGTTTTTATGGACTTTGGTTTGGTGCAGGTAATAAATAGTGAAGGCAATTAGCAGAGTAAAATCCATGCAGGAGATCAGTGTACCATTGGCACATTGGAGTGGCGTGGCACTAGTGCCAAGCTGTTCCAATGAATGCCTGGAAGCAAAGTTTGAGTTTTGGCACCAGGTCGACAGCCAAGAAAATGAGATGGACAGAAACTGCTTTGTCACCTTCCATTTTGCAGACCTGCCTACATAGTGGAATGAAAAAAAAAAGAAAGAGGAAACGACAAAGTCAACAAGCAAAGACTAAAGACAAAGACATGAAGAAGAACTGAAGAGACAGCAAGAAAAAGACACTTACTGGGGTTTAAGTGAGTAACAAGTCCACAAGTCATGCAATAATAGGACTAGTCACAATAGCTATAGTTTAAAAGGAAAGGTTTGTTCAATACTGCAGCAAATTTATATTCCAAGGGGTGGAAACTGAACAAACCAGTTAGGAATGCCAAAATAAGGGGATTCATTTTGGGCTCATAAAGTATACATTCTGGGTATTAATTAATTAAGAGGGATAATTAATATAAGAAAAGGTATACTGAGCAAATTGGTGAACTTTTCAGGAAAGCAGGTGCAGCTGGTACATTTGCAAGACATATGGGCTCCGATGTTTAGGTATAGTCTAATTGGGAAAATATGGAAGCCCTGCTGAGATTGTCGGCTATGGTGCAGGCACAGGACCAGTGGGCCAATTCTGAACCGAGGTGTTTAGCACAATGAGTATGCATATGGTGAGCAAACAACTCTAGGGGTGGCCTACGGGGGGAATGATGAGAGTTGCAAAGCTTTGATGTCTCATGGTGGTGATGCCAGCCTATACTGGTAAAGGCTGATGGCAGTCAAGAGTTGCACCATGGGTAGGAAAGCACAAGAGGCAACTAAGTCAACCCCAAATGTGTGCAGAGGGGCCACAAATGTTGGTTTGTGAACAGTTTATGCAGTGGCACATGGGCTGTCACTTGGGCAGAAGTGGTTGTACTGGCACCTGTGGCATGTTACCTTTCAAATTTTGATGTTAATTGTACAGCTGCATATGCTTAAACAGATAGTTTGGGACAGGGGTCTAATTAGCAGTTAGACAGAGAACAAGTACAGATTAAAAATTCACACAATAGACTCAATTGTAGTGGGCTAGTTTAGTGGAAGGTGTGGACTTGTCTCATTTTGAACCACCAGATCTGATGACATATGGAGACTGCAGAAAGAGTTGACGCAAGCTGGAGCAGATACAAGTCATCAGGAGCGCTTCCAAGTTCTTCAGATTGTCTTTGAAATAAAGAAGATATGTAATGGACAAATGGTCACGGACAACTTTTAACACTGGGAGAGCAAATACTGCCAATCAATGCACAAGTTATGCATCAGACTCTTGAAACAATTTAAAGACATTGTTTATAAAGACATTGTACAAAACATTCATCGGGGTGGAGTGTTGTGATGTGAGATTTTACATATAACTTGATAAATGTTTTGTATGTCTTTATTTATAATTTAGGCAAACCAAGTGGTGAGAGGTATTCGTGTTTGCCTTCCCCCATCCCCCTTTTTACGACTGTCTCTTTGTAATTTTACGACAGGATTTGGGGGGATGTGTCTTAAACCAGTTTGATTTCCCACACAAAGCCAGGTTAGCTTAACATATGGTCTTGGGGGGGTTGAGGTGTTAAATGTACTATTGCTCCCATTGGTCTGAGGTATGGCTGTTTGGAATTGGCTTGTCTCAGAGGCCTTCAAGTACCATGATGTCCTATTGGTTCTAGGAATTGGAGAGAACATCTATAAATGTACTTGCTCAACCACATTCTCTCTCTCTCTCTGACTCACATACGATGAAGAAGCATCTCTCTTGCTAACCTGTGATGATGAAGACAACACAATGAAGAGCACAGCTCAACAGCCATATTGAACAGACATGTGGCTGAAAGCTGAGCACCAACGATGCCTTAACTAGAGACATTTTAAGTAACTGCAAGTCTGTGTGCCACCTGAACTACACATCACCATTTTATCAGGTTGTATGGTTGCCAATATTCAAATGTACTTTGCATTTTGTTATTATTTATGAATATTATCAGTAATACATTATTTTATGTGTAACTTAACTCCTGCTTGTCTTTTACTACATCTAATTGCCTGAGGTTATAGATATAGAAGGGAAGGTGGGGATAAGTTATATACAGTGGTAAGTCTGTGAGATTAGGCATTCTAAGGCTACATATTAATACAATAGGGGAAAGTAGAGCAATATATATTACTCTACCAAGATAAAACAACCAATAATTATTTGTTAAGGGTCTCTTTGTATACCACATTGTGAGTTCGGCCCTCCGGTTGTAACATGACCAAGCTGTGCGCTGATCTTACTCTTAAGCATGCAACGTACAGTTGGCCATGTGAACAGTAATCTTGTTTCAAATCTCACAGCTTGGATTGCTGCTGTCATAATCGGTTTGAGTTTCATGGTTTGTTTTAATTACGACAGTATTTGCAGGACTTGTGTTGAAGTGACATGCGGCATCTGTCAAGCGTTGTAAGCATACAACCGGTTTCATCGATAACTTCACATCCAGCTTTTGAGAGTTGAAACATTCATAAACATCAAAGTGTCCACTACTGAAGTCGTCACCTGTCAATCTAAGATGTTTAAGAGGCATTGGCGGTTGTCGAAAGGTGTAAAATATTTGGCTATTTCGGTACACTTGAAAGTGACAACCGAACAATTCACATGCAGCCATCAACTCACATGCAGAACCATAGGTGAAGGGCTTAAGCATTTCACTCTTCTAGTGCTCCTGTGTAGTCTAATTATCTCCTGTACCGTCATCAGTCCACACCTTAAACCTGTCCCAGTCATTCAATACATAAGACACAATGTTCCTCCGGATATCAAGAGTGAGCCTGATATGGCCGTGCAATATGTAACAAAGAGAATGGAAAAGGTAGGTGCCATCTCCGGGCATGGAAATTACTCGGTAAGTGACAGTTCTTTGATCGATGGTTATCACCTTGATAGACATGTTAATGGGGGTATGGTTGGAATGACAAAGGAAATGGGTACCTGATCAATGTAAAGTAAGTCTAAAATACCTACACAATTACTATAATCATAATAAATGAACAATAAAACAGAGGAGAAGCCGGGGATTAAATAAAAAGGCTGTAGTTATCAGCAGGGAGATGTGAATCCTGTGGCGAAGCAAGGAGGGAATGTAGAGACTGGAGCGACGGGCAGCCAACAACGTGGGAGGCGTTTGGATGGGGGAACCCAGTGCCGCCTCACACGGTAACCGAGCTGCAAGCTATGGACGTATATATGTACGTAAGTAGGATTCAGTTAGCGTTGGGAACCCGCATATCAAATTTCTTGAAGATGGGCCCATAAGTAACAAAGACTGTTGAAAAGTTCAATATGGCGGCCGACAGTGGCATCATACCACCGAAATAAGTACCAAATTTCAGCGTTCTATCTACACGGGAAGTTGGAGAATTAGTGACGTTCGAAAGTTCAATATGGTGGCTAAAAGTAGCGTCATACCACCGAAATAAGTACATACATTGGTTTTGGTTAGCGCAGGGAAGCCACCTACCAAATTCCGTGAAGATGAGGCCATAAATAAGAAAGTTCAACATGGAGGACGTTGTTGACCATTATGACCGTTACGCATAGAATTTCGAAATGACACCTGCTTAACTTTTGTAAGCAAGCTGTAAGGAATGAGCATGCCAAATTTCAGCCTTCTACCTACACAGGAAGTTGGAGAATTAGTGACATTTGGAAAATTCAATATGTCGGCCGACAGTGGCGTCATACCACCAAAATAAGTACATACATCGGTTTTGGTTAGCGCAGGGAAGCCACCTACCAAATTTCATGAAGATGGGGTCAGCCTTCTACCTACACGGGACGTTGGAAAATTAGTGGCGTTGGAAAGTTCAATATGGCGGCTGACAGTGGCATCATATCATCGAAATAAGTACGCGTACATCGGTTTCGGTTAGCGCAGGGAAGCCGCCTACCAGATTTCGTGAAGATGGGGCCATATATAAGAAAGTTCAACATGGCAGACATTGTCGACCGTTATGACCGTTACGTGTAGAATTTCGAAATGAAACCTGCTTAACTTTTGTAAGTAAGCTGTAAGGAATAAGCCTGCCAAATTTCAGCCTTCCACCTACACAGGAAGTTGGAGAATTAGTGATGAGTCAGTAAGTGAGTCAGTCAGTCAGTGAGTGAGTGAGGGCTTTGCCTTTTATTAGTATAGATTTTAATTTGACTGGTGACTTTTTCCAAATACAATTGTTGCATTTTTGTTTTGTTTTTTTCTTCTTAATATTAGCCCAGCCAGGTGAAGTGACTTGCTCAGACTCTCCCGTGTCAGCATTTGAACCCACAGCCTCAGGTTTTGAAGCTTAAAGCCTTAACCACTACACCAAATTACCTGCTTAGATGTCCAGGAGAAGTGATGTCAACCTCGGTGTCTTAAACCTGACCTAAGGAAATAGACAGAAGCATCATCAGCTTGTGCGGGTCACCTCTGAGGGGCTGTTCATTATGGATGATCTTTGGAAGTTGTGCAGGGGACCCCAGCCATTACTGTATGAGAAACTCTTAAACGAGAACATCTTTTTTGCTACTTGTGACCCCTTTTGACATTTTGTGATTGTGTGGGCAGCTCTAGAGTGGGGTCTCCAAATGGACAGATGGAGATGTTAGGAGTTTCTGCACAGTTTAGACTTTATGCTGGTCTTGTCCTTCCCTGCTGCTCTTCTTTGACCAGCAGGACACTGTGGTGACAGGCTGACTATTGTGTAATTGGTCAGGCCTTGTGCTTTTGGACCAATCAGAGCTCAGCATGACTTCTGTTCTTGAACCTTCTGCCATCTCCACCAGTGTTCTTTTCACCAAGTGAAACTAAAACCAAGCTTGTTCAAATTATAATTTAGTGGACCAGAACTGAAATAAAAGTTAAATAAACTCTGTGAAGAGTAGAAGAAAATAAGGAGAATGAGACAGGTGTTGTCAGGCTGATGTTCACCACACTTGTCTTTGTGTATAACACACATGTAATAGTATGATGAGATATGTGTGTTAAGAAGGTCCATCACACACATGAAAGGCACTATATAACAGATCACTGTGAGCACATGGTGGATACATAAGTGAAAATTTTACTCCAGTAAGGTCCAAGCTGGGGAAATCACAAAGCAAAGCGGCTGCTGGACTTCATTGTTCTTGGCCCTGGTGCATTGTGGATACTCCATCCATCATCCAGCCCACCATATCCTAACACAGGGTCACAGGGTTCTGCTGGAGCCAAACCCAACCAGCACAGGGTGCAAGGCAGGAAACAAACCCAGGGCAGGGTGCCAGCCCACCGCAGGGCACACACCGGGCACACACATACTAGGGTCACTTTAGGATCGCCAATGCACCTAACCTGCATGTCTTTGGACTGTGGGAGGAAACCCACGCAGACACGAGGAGAACATGCAAACTCCATGCAGGGAGACCATGGGAAGCAAACCCAGTTCTCCTTACTGTGAGGCAGCAGCGCTACCACTGTGCCACCATGCCACCCATTGTGGATACTCTCCATTTGGAAAGCCGTATGCCATGACCACTTTGGAGCTGAGTTGAGCTACGTTTCTCATGAATTGATGAAGTGTGTTTTATTGATGAGTTCTGGGCTGGTAGGTGTGTGAGATTTGACTACTTACGGGTGGCACCAGACTTTCTACACCTGCTCTGGAGCTTTAAAGGTCCATCTGAAAAGACCCAGGATGAGCTGGAAATCAAGGACTAGACTGGATGGAAGCTCAGCTGGTGGAGAAGGAAAGGGGGCTGTGTGTGGGTAAGTGGGCCAGCAGCGCCCTGGCTAACTAGAGCTACTGCTGTGGAGTAGAGTTAAGTGTTTGGGATTCTACCTCCTTGGGGTCTCTGTCTCCCCTTTCTCATATTTAGCCTTTATTTGTAAGCAAAACCTCCTCTTTGTTGCTACTTGTGTCCCCTTTGATATTATGTGGGGTGCAGACTGCTCCACAGTGTGGTCTCTGGGTGGGATGAATGGCATAAAAGACACTGAGCTCCTCTCTAACTCTAAATTTAATGGGACGTAGTGTTGTGAGGTCAAACTGCCTGTAACATTCAGGCCTTATGCCCTTTAATCAATTCTGGGTCAGCCTGACTTATGTTCTTGAACCTTCTACCATCTCAGTGTTCCAGCAATGTTTTTTTGCAAACCAAAATGAAAACTAAAAAGTAGTCCACCAGAAGTAAAATAAAAGTGAAAAGATTTCCGAAGAGTAGAACAAAAGAATAGCGAGGATGAAGATCGTGTTTTCTTTCTGATGTTTACCGCACTGGTCATTGTGTGTAACATACACGCCGCGGTGAAGGGTCGCCAAGTTAATTCATTAAAACCTGACAGCCGCAGTGTTA
Source organism: Polypterus senegalus (assembly GCF_016835505.1). Lineage (NCBI taxonomy): Eukaryota > Metazoa > Chordata > Cladistia > Polypteriformes > Polypteridae > Polypterus > Polypterus senegalus. The sequence continues at coordinate 32,928 of NW_024379473.1, forward strand.
GCTTAGACAAGAACATCTGTGTGTGTGTGTATGTATGTTCGAGTCCATCACTGTCTGCTGTGCCCCCTCACAGCTCCTGTCACCTCATCATCTGAACAAATGTGGCAGTGCCAATCTAAATGTTAAGCTAATGATGTGCCTGCCTGCTGCCTGTGCCCACCATGAACTGCCTGAATTGAACCTGCAGCTGCTCAGTTTAGAATCGCAGGGCAGTCAGCTGATAAATGAGGAGGACATCAACTCGTCACATTTACTGTGCTACACGTACTCAAGTGAGGAGCTGTAAAGAACAATTGTGGCTCTCAGGGTAACTTTTGGTTCTTTAAGTTTTTCTTGTAAACATAAAAATGTCTCCCAGTTGTCATCCTCATTCCTGTTATGTTTGAATTTATTTTTTAAACTTCCTGAAGTATTTTTCACTGTGAGCCTTCACATTTTCTTTTATGTCATTCGGACACCATTACAGATAAATTGTCCAATTTCTAATGAGGGTTTTGATGTCCTCTCTATTAGTGTTGAGGTGCAGACTGAGATTCCATAGCATGACGGTAGTTCAGCATGGGAGGCTCATCAGGTGACATTTGAGGTGGTGACACAAATAAAGCAATGGTCCTGGGAGAGTCGGCAGTCCATCTAATCCTGGCACTTAATGGACAGGCTGTGCGGCAGCTTTGTGAGATCTCAGCTCACATGTGGACTGAGGAAGATGAGCTGATGAAGATACTGCAGTGGTGATGAGGCAGAGCTCAGGTTTGAAAGAATGACCTGCCTGCCTGAAACACACCAGTGAAGAGATGGAAAGGACTGACATTATGTTACAGAACAGTGACTCCATTAAAATGAAGCAGTCTGAGATAACTGGGGTCCAGTAGTCAAAGAAAGGAAAGCTAGAAATGACACTTCACAGGTCACACAGAGCAGAGGATGACATCACGTCCCTAAGGTGAGAAGCTGGGAGACACGCTTAGGTCCTGTGTAACAGCAGGAACCTCAGGCCTCTGATGTCACCACTTTATGAAGAGGGGCGATGAACTTCACAAGGATGATCACTTGGAGTGGCTGCCCCTACAGTGTGAAGGAGAGTGTCTTACTGCAGAAAGATGAGTGGGCTGCTGTGCTCCTCAGTAATCCAGAGGATGGCACACCATCAACCTCTTCATGGTCTCCAATAAGACCACAACCAGATGTGAAACCAAGTGTGTGATGTCCAGACACCCCCTGCATGAAGCAGAAGACCACAAACAGGCTGTGGTACCAGGGCCTGATGTGAACGAGAGGGTCTTGTGCACAGAGATACCCCTAAAAGAAGAGGAGGGCAGCAAACCACAGAGTGGGTACCTGAGGAACATCAGATTGTGTCACAGGAACAGAAGACATTTACCAAACGAGAACAGATAATTAAATCCATCAAGGTCGCTTCTTGAGCCAATAGCTAAAATAATACAAAGCTACTGTCTGTCCGATTGCGAGTGTGTGGTCCCTCTTAGTAATCTGATTGTTCAGTTTGGCTTTGGTGGCTCACTGGTACGAGAGGTGGACCTGATACTTTAGGGGTGCAAAGTTCAATTCCTGACTATGACCCTTTTCTAACTTTTTTTAAAATATGTTTTTACCAAAAAAAAAAAAAAAAAAACTTAAAGCATTTCAACAAAAAATGATGTTGGGCCACTAAAATCTAATAGGGTGCAAGCTGACTTGCCTTTAAAGAGGGGAAGCATTCGCAAGAATAGAAAAGAAGTTGTCACAGTGGGTAGTGGCGGCCGTAGTGGAGAACTTTTTTTTTTTTCTATTATCTTTTTCAGTTATATTAATTTTTGTCTGACTGCTGTAAGTAGGAGGAGTTCATTCAAGTATGCAGCCCCTTAAGGTCACACCGGACTTGAAGTATCAGGTATCTCTCTGTGTAACTTAATACAGGATGTCCATATATGGCCTTATTTATATTAGATGAACACGTCATCAGCTGTATGCTAAACATGCGTCGGTATATTTATACACTCATTTTGTGAGGGACCGCTAGACGTTACTGGGCTGATCGAACCCCAGCTGGCCCAACTCTTCAGACAGAAAGAACAGCAGCCACACCAGAGAGTAGTTTGAACACCAAAACGGACTCTGGACAAAAGATAATAGAAATACTGAAATCAAATTAAATAGCCTTTTACTGTCAATTCACTATATGTGCAGAACATACAGGAGAATAAAAATACTATTTCTCTCTCAACTTCGTAGTACAATAAAATATTAAAAAGTATAGAAGTATAAGATAAATGACATTAGAGCTTATAAAGTAGACCTGTGTACAATGTGCAATAGTCATTAGTGCAAAAGCCACTTACAGTAAATTAATAAGCAGCATTGCCTAAATGAGTCTGCCAATTTTTTTCAAATGCTTTCTGTATAACCAACTAGCAGAGCAATTCCAATTTTCTTTCCACACCTGGTTGAATTATTTCTGATTTTTCTTTTTATTTACAGTCTCTTTGGACTTTGCCTTTTTAGCATGAATTTTCATGTGTCCCTGAAGAGGAGTTTTCTGTATGAATGTTTTTCCACACTTAGAGCAATGGTATGTCTTTTTTCCTCTGCGAGTTCTTACGTGTCGCTGAAGACTGCGGTTGTATGAATCGCTTGCCACATTCAGAGCAACAATATGGCCTTAATCCAGAATGAATTCTGTTGTGTCTATGAAGGCTGCTGTTATCAGTGAATAGCTTGTCACAATCAGGAAACGAGTACGGCCTCTATCAAACGTGTCTTCTTATATGCTTACGAAGACTGCCTCTTTGTGAGAATTTCTTGCCACATTCAGAACGGGCCTAAAGATGGTCTTTATTGTGGACTCCTGCATGACGCAGAAGATTGCTTGTGTCGTAAAATCTTTTGCCACATTCAGGACAGCAATAGGGCTTCTCACCAGTGTGAACTCTTAAATGCTTCAGATGACTACTTCTATTTGAAAATCGTTTGCCACATTTAGAACAGGAAAATGGCCGTTCTCCTGTGTGCACTTTCATGTGTTGCTGAAGATGGCCTGTTTGTGAGAACAGTTTGCCACATTCAGAACAGTAAAATGGCCGTTCTCCTGTGTGCACTCTCATGTGTGTCTGAAGATGGCTTGTTTGTGAGAAGCACTTGTCACATTCAGAACAGGGAAATGGCAGTTCTCCTGTGTGCACTCTCATGTGTGTCTGAAGATGGCTTGATTGTGAGAACCGTTTGCCACATTCAGAACAACAATATGGTTTCTCTCCAGTGTGAATTCTTTTGTGTCTGAGAAGATGGCTCTTGTCAAAGAAATGTTTACCACATACTGGACAACGACATAAACCCTTTCCTCCATGACCAATCATGTGTGACTGAAGGTGGCTCACTTGTGAGAATCGTTTGCCACGTTTAGAAAAATATGGTTTCTCTACAATGGGAGTTGTGGTATGGCTGTGTTTTGAAAAGTTCTTAACACATTTAGAACGGTGGTATGGCTCCTTCCCTGTATTATCTTCTCTGCGTTTCTTAGGCATGTGACTATCTGAGAATTGTTTCCCACCTTCAGGACAGTGATACGGTTTCTTACTCCCATGAATCCTTCCATTATCTTTAGAAGTCAATTTGTATTTAAATGTTCTCACACACTGTTGGCGGATTGGATTTATATTGTACACTCTTTGAGATTTGGTGGCATCGATCCTTGTTAGCTTCACAACAGGCTGAAATCTAGGGTGCTGAGAGGCTGTTACCAAGTTCTTTGTTGCAGATGCAAGTTTCTTCCCATTCTTATCAGGCTGTTTAATTTGTGGACGACCCTGAAGAGAGGACAAGTTGTCATTCTCTTGAAAGTCTACAGAAATAAAAATAAGAGTTAAAGTTTTAAATGACCAATATTTAAAATAAAATAGAACAAGAAAATATTCAGTGTTTAACAGTATACAGTAATCCCTCGCTATATCGCCGACTTTCAGGCTTCACTCTATCTGGATTTTATATGAAAGCATAACTAAATATATAAAGCAGATTTTTCTGCTTCAGCGGTTTCTCGGACAATGTGTCTTTTACTTCCTGTACATGCATCCTCAGTTGGTTTGCCCAGTTGATTTCATACAAGGGACGCTATTGGCAGATGACTGAGAAGCTAACCAATCAGAGCACGCAGTTAAGTTCCTGCCTGCTGAATGCAGTGTTAACCAGGAAGACTCGTCTCGCTCATTCAGCATCAACGTGTTTCTCTGAGTAAAGAGTTGTGATCTTTGGTGTTTATCTTTGTGCATAGTCAAGCCCTTCATTATGGCTCCAAAACGATCTGCTACTGCTTCAGGGGCCATGTCCAAGCGCAAACGGAAGATGTTAACGATTGCCGAAAAGGTAAACGTTTTGGATTTGTTGAAGGCTCCGAAAGGAATGTAAGATCTACGGCCGCAGTGTCCTTTTAACCAGGGTGCAAAACGAGTTGTAAGTGGATGTGATAAGGCAGTAGTCTGGATGGAATCTGCTTTAGGGATTTGGATTGAAGACTGCCAGAAGAAGAACAACGGCAGTGTTACACAATCGCCTGAAGTGGCTCCTTTAGAAGTGCTGTAATGCTCTCCTTTGTTGTGCAGTAAAATTAAACTCATTGTTATCAGACAAGTTATCGTGTCATTGTTGGTGAGTAACCATAATTAATTTTCTACTTACAGTACTTAGCACATGTGTACGTCGTTTTGTGTCACTGTACACACATTTACTGTATACTATTTTTCTTGCATTGTACATATTTATTGCTGGTGGCCTGTCTATCGTAATGGCTGTAACATATGTGATATCGGAGACACTCAATATATTTAAAATAATATTTAGGTTTTACTGTATATAAACAGTGTGTTTATATACATAATTTCAATGAATCTTACCTAATATTTAAGAGAATACAAAGGGATTATGCTGTATAACTCTGCAGGGAATATTTATAAACAGCGTGGGAGAGTTTAGAAGGGCTTAAAATATATAAAAATAACCATACAAACATATGGTTTCTACTTCGCGGATTTTCACCTATTGCGTGGGGTCTGGAACGCAACCCCCGCGATCGAGGAGGAATTACTGTATGCCTTTTGCAACCCACTTTAGAAATGCATGCTAATGTAGTTAACACTTCAACAATCTCAACATTTGCAGACTGAATTAACAAACACATAAAGCCATATTTGGATGCAGATACCATGGACCAAGAACAAGCAATGAGCAACTATCATTAATGGCTTGGTAATGGCTTGAAAAATAAGGAGCAACTGGGGCAGCAAGGGTGGCCAACATGACCTGCAGGCCTTTTAGAGAAGACCCCATATAGAAATGTCAAGGATGATAAAGCCAGTACATCTACATGCACAGTGACATTGACATTGCCAAGGACTCATTACATCAGTTATGGTCCCTATGATCACTACACCTTGTTTGGATAACTGTTCTAATCAAAGAGCTAATTTATTGGAATAAGTGTGAACTCCTGCCCTGGGCGATCAAAATTATTTGACAGTAAGCCACATACTATATTTACTTCTTTCAACTGCCCCCGTTAGGGGTTGCCACAGCGGATCATCTTCTTCCATATCTTTCTGTCCTCGGCATCTTGTTCTGTTACACCCATCATCTGCATGTCCTCTCTCACCACATCCATAAACCTTCTCTTAGGCCTTCCTTTTTTCCTCTTCCCTGGCAGCTCTATCCTAAGCATCCTTCTCCCAATATACCCAGCATCTCTCCTCTGCACATGTCCAAACCAACACAATCTCAACACTCTAACTATGTCTCCCAACCGTCCAACTTGATCTGACCCTCTAATGTACTTATTTTTAATCCTATCCATCCTCGTCACACCCAAGGCAAATCTCAACATCTTTAACTCTGCCACCTCCAGCTCTGTCTCCTGCTTTCTGGTCAGTGCCACCGTCTCCAACCCATATAACGTAGCTGGTCTCACTAGCGTCCTGTAGACCTTCCCTTAAACTCTTGCTGATACCCATCTGTCACAAATTACTCCTAACACTCTTCTTCACCCATTCCACCCTCCCAGCACTCTCCACCTCTCATCCACAATCCCAAAGTATTTAAACTCATCCACCTTCGCCAGCTCTACTCCCTGCATCCTCACCATTCCACTGACCTCCTTCTCATTTACACACATGTATTCTCTCTTGTTCCTACATTCCTCTCCTCTCTAGAGCATATCTCCACCTCTCCAGGGTCTCCTCAACCAGCTCCCTACTATCCCTACAGATCACAGTGTCATCAGCAAACATCATAATCCATGGGGACACCTGTCTAATCTCGTCTGTCAACCTGTCCCTCACCACTGCAAATAAGAAAGGGCTCAGAGCTGATCCCTGATGTAATCCCACCTCTATGTTAACCTCAGAAAGCAGGAGACAGAGCTGGAGGTAGCAGAGTTAAAGATGCTAAGATTTGCACTTGGTGTGACGAGGATGGACAGGATTAGAAAGGAGGGCATTAGAGGGTCAGCTGGACGGTTGGGAGACAAATTCAGAGAGGCGAAGTTGTGTTGGTTTGGTCATGTGCAGAGGAGAGATGCAGAGTATATTGGGAGAAAGATGATAAGGATAGAGCTGCTAGGGAAGAGGAAAAGAGGAAGGCCTAAGAGAAGGTTTATGGATGTGGTGAGAGAGGACATGCAGGTGATGGGTGTAACAGAACAAGTTACAGAGGACAGAAAGATATGGAAGAAGATGATCTGCTGTGGACCCTAATGGGAGTAGCTGAAAGAAAAGAATCGGTGCACAAAATTCCATGGTTCATCAGAGACATTAGTGAAGATATAACTATGAGTTTTAAAGTTACTTGATTAATAAAGAAAGGCTCAGTGTATTTTTCTTTTCTATAAATTACGTAGAAATAAGATTGATATTTATCCAGCTTAAGGTCAGGAACAAGAAGTAGAAATAGATTTATACAGACACTAGGAGGCCAGAAATATTAAAGTACCCTTTACTCCTTTTACTTTACCGATTCAAAATTCTAGAGTTTTTCTGGAAAAGAGAGACTGATTAAGCATCATGAAATGAGCACTGCTAATACAAGAACTCTGCCCAATGTTTTTGATTTTCAGATTTATTGCAGAAGGACCTGCCATTATATATCAGACATCAAATGCTAGGACTTCAAAATATCTGTTTCATGTCCAGGCCTACTCTGAAGACCACAATCTAGCACAGTTACTAATTCTTCCATATTTTAAAACTGCTACACTAAATAATTTCCCACGTCACAGACACACCAAGCTATGGAGTATGTAATTACAGAAAGGCAGAGAATTTCTTCCATTTGAAATCAAATATCCCATCCTCTTTGATTACAAAGAAGGATGGCACCTCTTACTCACATTTAAATTCAAGAGTCAACAAGTATTTCTTTACGTGCTATACAAACCCGACAGGTTCCCCAGTTAATGACAAAGATTCAAGCCTCTCTAACTTAAAATATTGATGCTAAATTTCTGCCTTCTTGTTTTTCATTCATAACCTAACCTTTTTTTAAAATCACATTTCTGCTATCTTAACACAGTCCTTTGTCATAAATTGGGTATTACCTCTTGCTAAACACAAAAAGGCCATTTTGCTGCAGGTTATCAATAGAACAGAGTTTGAAGTGGGGTATGTTTATTTGTTTAAAACGCTATATACTTGCCCCTTTCCTATAACAAAAATGAGGTAGGGTTGTCTCTTTGATGTTCAGCAAAAAAGAAACATTTGAAGAACCATTCAGAATATTTTCTTATGCATTACGATACTGGAAGACCTCTCACATTTAATGACTCATTTGTACTGATTGCTGATTGGAGGCAGGCATATACAGTGCAATTTTATGGGCTCAAGAAAGGTTGGAGGCCTTCAGAACAAGGCACCCCCAACTGGGTGCAGTTTTACACTGTGAAGAAGGATATTTCACTGTATCTCTGTTTTCCCAGCATATCAACATTAGCTAACTTCATTATTGGTTTTTGCAGATTAGGCCAGTGAACTACATTACCACTGAATTTGGAATTTCGCAATCAACACTGTTAACTTTCTTGAAAGACGGAGCAAAAAAAGAAAAATCACGGGTTGCCAAAGTATGTGAACTGCTGCATTTGAAGACGTCGAAAAAGCCGTTTTTATGTGGTTCAGTGATGCTCGTTCAAGAAACATTCCCATTAATGCGGCAATCATTCAAGAAAATGTGAGGTTTGTAAACTCTCTTGGGCCCTCCCCAAACTAGACAGCATGCCGAAGAGCGTCCTGAACTCCAAACTCCGTGTTTATGGAAGTCTTTTTATCTGTTGCCGGGGCAACAGCCGGCTCAAAGTTGTACTGCGTGTCTCCGCCAAAGCAAACAGAAAAGATAGCGATGGGTGATATGCGAGGAACATTGTAAATGCAGGCAACATGATTACTTGATCACTGATTTGGCCACGACCATTCTTGACTGCTGTGTCTGAGTATAGCAGAGTGGCAGATCACGCTACAATAAATAAGTGTGCCGTTCCTGTTTCAAGCTGAATAAAGCTGGTTTTGCTAAAGTACTGAGACTCAGCCTCGTGTTTTGGGGTGCAAGACAGGGACTTATAGTGCGACCCTGATCTTTTAGGATTTGCTTCTATATCGCTTCACTGCAGCGATATGAGCCTGTTTTGCCCTGCCCCGGCAACGGACAAACAATCTTCCACAGATGCTGCAATCACGCTTCAGGAAGCACCTCAGCGTGTCGTTGGCGGTGGGTTGGGAGGGTCTCAATAGTTCAGAAATCTCACAATATGAAGAAAAGGATGATTCGGCTCCTAATTGATAACTGTGTTGCTCACAACATGCTTCCAAATTTAGATAATGTTCTCATTGAATTCCTCCCACCCAACTACACAGCAGTGCTTCAGCCATTGGGTTTGGGCATCATTTGCACCCTGAAAGTATTTTATTGCAAGGAAATGCTGAGTAAAATTATAGTCAGCATAACTTGTAGGCAGGATTTGATTAAATTTAATGCAAAAGCAGCTATGGAAATGATTGCAAATGCCTGGAGGCAAGTTAAAGAAAGCACTATAGTAACAAATACAGAATCTCATTATAACAAAATTTTTGTTACAACAAAATATGTTTTAGGTCACAACGGAACGGAATTTTACCTGTATATTCTTACCAATTGATAATATAATGACAGAGGCTGAGTCTGCCCAAAATACCTTCTTTCAGGCTGGCTGTGTGTGTGTGTGTTCCTCCTAGCATTTAAAAGCAAATATTGGAACTGGGTCATCTGACCACAGAGTTTAAAGATACTTCAGCCAAATTTACGGTGGAAAAGTATGCATGAAAATGTTTGGAATTATACAAGCTACATGTTGGACTTCTCTTTTACCATTACGTTCATGGCAGCAGTAAACCATGGACTTTATTACTGATATGCCTTCCTCCAAGGGTTTTAATACAATTTTTGTGAAGGTAGATTGAGTTCTGACATGTGTGCATTTTATTCCCTTCTACTAAACACCTGGCAGATGTCTTTCTAGAAATCACCGATAGTATCTATCTATGGTTTTCTGTATCAAGATGTATCAAACCATGGTCTTCCATTTATTTCTCGCTTCTAGAAACTATTCTGTCAGAGATTTGGTTGTTCTATAAAACAAAATGTCTGCTTATCTGCCAGAAGCTAATGGGCAAATGTAAAGAATTAACAGAGGCCTGCAGAAACACTTGTGCTGTTTGATTGGTCCTAATCAAGATGACTCGGTTGATTTTCTACCCATTGCTGACTCTGCTAGGAATGTACCAGTTCACTCTGCTCCTAAAATGTCACCATTTGAGTGCCTGTATGGTTGTCATTCTAGATTCTTTGAGTCACCTTCCTCTCCACTTTTCCCAACTATTTTTAAAGAATTACATATTTAACAGTTTTGTGAAAAGTTGAATTTGTCTCAAAAACATTTTGAAAAGCTCTTGGTCAATTGATTTCCTGATTGCAAATTTAAGGCTACTCCTGTCGTTAAAGTTGAGCAAAAGGTACAGCTAGAGACCCAAGACATCAGTCTACATAGCGACCCTTTTTAAACTGATACAGCACCAGAGTAGTATTTATTTTAAGAAGATCATGCTTTTAATTCTGACGTTTTCCTTCACTCCGTGTAGTTTTTTGATGAACTCATCCATGTTTTTTGGTGGATGGACTGTTTATTTAAATTAATTGTTTTGAATCTTCGTAGTTTGCCTTAGGAAATATTACTTTTTTTTTTTAATACCTAACACTAAACACCTTTACTGGGTGGCATACAGTCATGTAGGCTGTACTAACTGAACTGTCTTCCTATAGTTAAAGTTTGTTTTTGCATTATTTGTCTGATATCACCTACACCATATTCCGAGTTTAGGGCATGTTTTGTACTATAATATACCCATACCCTAACTGTATTTTTGCTATTTTGATAAGTCGTTTTACTCTTCCGTTAATCACATAATTTGTGGACATTTTGTGGCTGCTGACGTGGCTTAGCTCCATCACATGATGTCATATTGCCTCCTTATTTAAGATGGTGACATGGTATCTTCACTCGTCTAGCTTTGTCATAATTGGCCGTGTTCTTCATAATTGATTTTCATTGACAGATACTGTTCTGTTCCATTTATGTTAATCATTTTAAAATGGCTTTGTTTTCCTGTTTGTTTTAACTCATTATGTGATTAATCATTTGTAAAATATTTCATTAGATCATACCTGTGAATTTATTAGAGCCACCACTCAGTGAACAGTGCTACAAAATACAATTACGTGAACTGAATCATTTTTTTCTAATGCTCTAAAATGGATGAGAATTTCAAAAAGATTTCAAGTACTGTACCAACTTGTATTTTCAAAAACTTAAAAAATAAGAAAGCCACCACATCACAAAGATCAGCCCCTTTTCATACGGTACAACTGAATTGACAGCAAACAGGAAATGGCTAAAAGCATCAAAATCCTTTCAAACTAATTTCATAGAATGTTTCACACGTTTCAGATGAAATCCTGCTTTAACTAACAATTTTGTTTGTTTAACTCAGTAAAGTTCAGTGAGCCGATTTTCTTCACATTCACAAAGTCTTTGCAATTCAGAATATATAATGATACATGTGAACAGGACTGGTTCATCCATTCACAGGTTTTGCACTCCACTGATGCACACAGATTCTTGCACACAGGCAGACGTGAAACACTTTCATTCAGAGGGGTCTAAATTGTGCAAATTTATTGAACAGTCAAATGGGTGACATGTCTACTCCACAATACTACATATGGAGAAAGTAAAAAGGCAATACATTATTGTTTGAATGGGTTTCTTCAAAGAAAGCTAAAAACAAACAGATTTGACTTTTCTTTGACTTCTCTTTAATTTGTCTAAAATCTATTAAAAGATTTTCTTCATAATAAAGACATTAAACCCTAGTGATTATTATTAAAAAGAGATACAACCCAAACCAAGGAAATTGTGAACCGATAGTGTTAGGTGAAAAAACTGCAAGAACAACTCAGCCATGCCTCCTCATTTCAATCCAAAGGATTAATTATTTCTGTTACTTATACTTTAAAAATGAAACTCGTATTTTTTTAAAAAGCCTTTGTTTCTAAGCAGAGTGAAAATGCAAGAAAGCACCCTTCTGGTAAATCATAACTGCCTTATTTTATTTTTAGCACATACCTTCTCCAGTTTGATTTGGACACAATTTCTTCTTGGGCCTCACTGTGTTAGTCTTCGAGGATTCTGACGGCTTGTGGGCATTACTGTCCTTCAAGGAGCAGCGTCTGCCCAAACTGGAGCCCAATCTGTTTAAGTCTTCATCTGGGCCCATATATTGAGGATTACAGTCTTTCACCTTGATACGGTTTATAATTTTGCGGGGTCTCTGAATGTTAGTCCTACCCTTTCTTTTGTTCCTCTTTTCAGAGACATCCTCTCCACGTTGACATTCTTTCTTTAAACTCTTCTGGCCAGCTGGATACATTTTTGGCATCTTCTTCTTTATCTCTGTACAGAACACAGGGTTTAACTAATTCAGAAGTGCAATACAAATGTAACACATTTAAGTCCCATTTTTCAATGTCCTCGTCAGTTAAGAAAGAAGCCAAGTCAAGTTATTCACCGAGACCACATGGGCAGAGTAAGTAATCAATCTTCATACCAGGTGACCAGATATGAAACAAACAGTCTCAGGGAGTGTTTCACGCCTTTACGACACACCATTATGACTCTGCACCATCTGTTGATATTAGGGGTGTTATGATATTAGAACTTTTGTATGTCATACTAATACAACACAATTTTACAATGCTGGATACCCTGTGATACCACAGCAAACACAGAAATCCAATTCACTCCCCATTAAATAAGTACTGGTATTCATAAATCTCAAAATAAAATGCAAGCCTTGAAATGTAATGTGAGGCAGGGATGGAGATCCGCCAGTGCAACAGCACAAGGTAGGGTTTACAGTCTTGGTAGGAGATTCAGGACAGAGTTTATAAAGAATGATATATCATGAACTGTCTGATTTATCTTAGCATGTGCACATTTCTTAATATTCTCAGCCAGTAGTTGAAAAACACTGCTTAAAATCCATACTGAAAATTAAAATTCAAAACATTATTATACTGTTGAATTACTGAATTCTAAGATTATTCAGGATACTTTCATTTAAATAAAAACTCTTTAAGATGTTTTTGTAACAACATGGTTTTAAAGTCTAGTTAATCACAGACCTATTCTGTATGAATTGCAACACTTGCTATTACAAGATTTAAATTTGCATCATTAGCTGGTAAGAAATATTACTAAAGAGCAAGATTTAACAGAATAGTCAAATTAAATCAAACAATCAAATGTCACAAGCTTGTCTTGCTTTAATTTTCTAAATCTGCCCATTCTTTTTACCAGCATTGAAGCTTCCAGTGTGAAATCAAACTTGTCAGTTCAACATTTATCCTTTATTTCAGAGCTCCTGTTAAGCAGCATTTATTTAACTGCTTTAGATGTTTCTTACAAAAATAATGACACCTTGTTATTGTGTGTGCTTGTGTATAAATCTAGAATTAGAAAATGACCTGTCGTCACACGAGTGACTAGGGATCACCTGCAGAGATTTGTTCAGGTGAGAAATACACCCCAGGATGAGAGGGAGTGCTGCTGCTAACTATCTCCTCTTCTTGATATACAATGGAAAGAAACACCCAGCCGAGGAGTCACCACACCCTCAGCTCTTATCTGGTTAGAAGAAGAAGGAGGAGGCCATCTTGCACAGTTGTGTGTCAACAGTATTCACTACTTTGATTCAACATTCAATACTGTTAGGGTCCCAGAATTTTGTTAATGTTAAGGAAGGTTTATACAAGTTAGGCGTCAGGATTATTTTAAAAAACAGGGGCATATGATGGAGGAACTTAAAATTGCTGGTCAGCTTGTCTAATGTGAAACTGCCCCAACCTTACAAAATCTCAAACCATTATTTAAATCACAGCCTTCATTTACATAATCTTAGCGAGATGGAGGCAGTTGGCGGTGTGTCCCTGTAAAGATGGCCGCCTAATGTGAGACACCCAATGTCTGACTTCAACTAGCCTGCGACTCGCTAAGATAAATTTAAACAGGTTTGATTTTGTTTTTAGTCTTAGGGGCAGACTGTGTGTGCAGGAGAGCAGACAACCAGTGAATGTTTCCCTGAAGTAGAAGGCAAGAGTTAAGTGAAGAGGAATAAGAAACTGCAGGTTTTGAACCAAACAAAAATAAGAGATGATCCTCTTTCTGTTGTTTCGTGTTTCAGATAGCAAAACAAAAGGGGAAAAAATAAAATAAAGGGTCAAGATTGCTGCTGAAGAGCTACAGCTGTTAATTTTTGTACACCATGGGCTTCATCAGCAGCCTGCTGTTGGCTGTTAGAAACAGGGCTGAGCACGACTCTGCTGAATGGTCATTTAAATTAACATGGTTAGGTGACGAGATTAGTGACTGTGCTTAGCAAATCTGACATGCTCCAAGACAAAAATATTCTTCAAAACAATCATTATCAACAACTTTGAAACAAGTTTATCAGCTTCATCTTGTTTAAGTACACTCTACACACATCACAAATATTTTTGTAAGTAACACATTAATAAACTCCTATTAAACAGCAGCAGCTCCCAGTAATGTGAGATTGGCATTGTGGAGGCCTTGTGTGCCTCAGTCTTTCTTAATGCTCCATTTCTGCTTCTGATGGACCAGTTTGCTATGGGTAACCCTAAAAGGGGGGCAGCTGAGTAAAAGTGGCTAATTATTGAACTTCATGAATATTCTAATTAAATAAAAGCGTGTCTTAGCCAGAAGACGGATGCCAGTCCTGACAGTCCACATAAGAGTGGCACAAAGAGGTGACCCACACAGCCCACCTCACCACCGTGGTCCAGTGCAAAACAAAAACAAACAGAAGTTATTGGGGTATAGGAAAAAAACCAGAGTACCTGTACAGAGCAGGAGCCAACTATAGACCATCATAGGGTACACTCACATTCAAGTCCACAACCACACCAAGACAAGTTATATATGCCAGGCCACTAAACCTGAGAATCTTTAGAGAAATGGAGAAAATCAGAATAAAAGAGCAGACATGGAAACTGAATAGAGACTTAAAAAACAGGCTGAGATTCAAATTCATTCTGACAGAACTGTAAGGCAGTAACACAAAGTTGCCCGAGGAACTTCTCATCGCTCTTTCAGTGGCTGTCCGGCCGGTCACCAACCCCGCAACTGTCATAACTGAGCGCCGCGGAGTGACAAAAGAGAAACAAAGGCAGAAATCAAAGCGTCTTACGTGTGGAATGGCTATCTGCCGATGCTGGCGATTCGCGAAGGAAACAACAAAAGAACACTTGGGAGGGGAATGAACAGGCGCCAGCGGTGAGACAGGGTGCTAAGAACTAAAATTTGGGACTCAGCCACGTGAAGTGAACCGCTGATACGAATGAACAGCAATGGCACGCGGGTGGCCACAGGAGGATTCACTCGAGCAAAGTTCGGCGGAGGGCTAACGAATACGAACTCGCCGCGCGCGGTGATTCTAATGGAGCGAATGAAAACTCACACGTTCATAAAGCGCATCTCCAAAGTACTTACTGTCTGTCTCTGGCCGATGAGATTCTTTGTGAACTCGATCACACTTCTGCCTCAATCAACAACAGCCTTGTGTCGGTGTCGTGTTTCACAAAGCGAGACTGTGGCAGTGTGGCTTCAGGAGCCGTCGCATTGGATGACGTCAGCCTGTCTCCGATTTCGGGTCACGTGCCAGTTGAGCGGGAATACGCTGTAGCTGGAGAGAGGCAGGGTGGCTCAGTGTTCTGCTGCCTTATAGGAGCCTATTAAACCAATAATGTCATCGGAGAAGCTGCGTTTGTCTGGGGCTGCCACTGATCCGTTTGTTTTTGTGATCATGAACTGAGTTTTTTTAAATTACAGTAAGAATTCCTGTAAGTAGTTCTTGTAAAATTTAGTAAAGTTATTAGTGTCATTTTTTGGTTTTCAGTGCAGCAATGATATATATAACTAGCCATGGGCAGCCACTATGTTGCATGTTTTAAAGTTGTCTGTGAAGGGCTCCCTGTTTAAATGCGGCTGCCAGTCATGAACTGGGCCCTTCGTCGCACAGCAATATGATTTATTATAAGGGAAACAAAATTACAAAAGAAAAGTCTTGGATGTTGATTCGATAGGAACGGCCTACTCGGAATCATTGTCCGAATCGCAATTATGTGGTGGTGTGGGAGCATTTCTGCTTCTGTCCGTTCACAGTCCATGTCATTTTGACTACGCTTATCGTTTCCTCTCACGATGTCTTCTCAACCTTTCTCCAATCTCGCAGGTTGCTTTGTGGCAATCCAAAGACTAAGGCAATATACACGGAGCAATGGTTATAAAAGGGGGACACATACAGTAGGTATCCAGGCTCTTTAAAGCATAAATAATGATCACTTCACTGACATGTGAGCAAGCCACGGTACAACTGTGAGACGCGCCGGCTACAACGTAACAATAATAATTTCCGAACAGCACTGTTACGTTGTCATTCATTTTACCCACTGTCTTTCTTTCATCCATATGTTACGTAGGCGCATTACCTTTTATCTTTGGCAATCTCATTCTCTAACCAGGCCTCAGGAGCTAACCAGAGTAACACTCTCCACAACCCCATTCGTTATTCCGGCACATTGTTGACATCCATGAGTAACAACAACGTATTAAACTGGAAGGTGGTCTACGCATGCGTGGAATTCGCGGACAAACAAAGATCAAGATCTAAATGAAGATTATATATAAAGATTAGTTAATTTAAAGCACAACAATTTGTTTAGTTTGAATGTCTGTGTTTTGAGGTGTGACTGGCGTACTACAGTCTTCAGTAGTATAAGCCTTGAGGAGATTCTTAACACTAGAATTACCAGAGCCTCTGAAAAACTCCTAATTCCGTCCCACCTTAAACTGCTTCTTAAATCCCTTCACACCTCTCCGCCTGCCTTTGTCTTCTAAATGTGCTGATAAAGAGAAGCTAGGAGCAGCCGGCTATTCCATCCCCCACCAATTTAGAGCGTGCACGAACTTCTCTCAGCTCAGGCCTTGATTGAGTATCTGGGAGTGAAGTGGACTTTTAGAGTGGAAATAATAAATCGTTGTTTGGAACACACGCATTTCATGTCTGTTCCGTTTCTACAGTAATCTGTGTCAACACATTGTTAAAACAGAAACGTTTTTTATATTCTAGTAGTAGATGACAAAATGTAGGCATAAACTATATAATGTATGAAGCCTGAAGTCAAATAGCAAAGAAACATTTTCACAAGAATAACACAATTGCGCTTTTATTCAAAAATATAACTGCAGAAACAAAAGCCGCCTTAACATGCGACATTGACACCAGTTTACTGTAATTGCCTCCGTGGATCAATAGACTTAGCCCCTGCTTGGGAATCAAGGGGTCACGAGTTCGATCCTGCCCCTCCGTTTTGAGAAGTAAACTGCTCTTAGTCTTACTGTTTTAGAATAAAAGCATACATTTGATTTCAGTCTGTAACAGCCGGTGCAATTTATGATCCTTGTAAAGGTTAGCTTTTTTTATTCACTTTTCATTCTCTCAGGCGTTCAGAATCAATCCATACAACCCCATCTGACACGGCTGTTTTCACTAAAGACGCTATAGCTCTGCAGTGTACCACGATGCATACTAACGTAAACCCCGGTTCTGACACACAAACGCTGGCGAAGCTGCCTTCTTCGTATCTCACCGTCACTTGCTTTTCTTTTTATTCAGTTTTATTGAGTGTTCCTGCCAGTCCCGCATGTTGCTGTATGCTTTTCTTTTGTACTCCAGGACATGCAGAGGAAAGAATGGTAAAGACCAGTAACCGGCGCTATATGCAATCATCAGACACTCCCCATCTGCCCGTGTCGTTCAAACACAGGAACATATATTGGTGTAAAAGTATAACAAAAGTGCACTTTTATTCAAGTGCACTTTTTCCATCGCCTTTTCCTGTAAGAAGCAATGTACACACTTCTCTCTATGCTGTGGTTTCTATTACACACCTGAAAGAAAGAGACAATATATGTGAAAATATAATCGCACTAATGCAATATTATTTGAAAGCGAACAGCGTCAGATCGGGTGTGAATTTATGCAGGAACTGGAAATTCTCTGATGCGGGACCTTCCCCCAGGGAAGAAAGTACAGTGTCAGGTGCTCATTCAGTGTAATAGAAACCATAGCACAGAGAGGTGTGTACACGGCAACAAGTACACGTGTCGTAAATGTAGGAAGGACGGTCCTTGGGTGTGTGGGAACTGTTAATATTTGAATGTGATGATTTTATATAGCACGGAATGAAAATCAGCACTTCTTAGCATTGCACCATGCAAGCTGTCGTATCAATCGCCTACTGTAACTTGCTTTCTTTTTCTTGGTTATACAGGTAGTTTTGAATAAAAGTACACTTGTTTTGTTTGCGAAATGAAGTGTCTGCGTGCACTTTTCGTGGCATTACACGTGAATTTTTGAGCATGCCCGTTTGAGCAGTATAAAAGTATTGAAAAGTATAACAAAACAACGGGCAGATGGGGAGTGTCTGATGATTGCATATAGCGCCGAACTTACTGCTCTTTACTATTCTCTCCTCTGCGTGCCCTGGAGTACAAAAGAAACAGAATACAGGCGCTATAGCTCTGCGTTGTACCACGATGCATACTAACGCCCCCACCGGTTCTGACACACAGGCGCTGGCGAAGCTGCCTTCGTATCTCACCGTCACTTGATTTTCTTTTTATTCAGTTTTATTGAGTGTTCCTGACAGTCCGCGCATGTTGCTGTATGCTGGATATGTTCACATGTATTGTCTCTTTCTTTCAGGTGTGTAATAGAAACCACAGCATAGAGAGAAGTGTGTACATTGCTTCTTACAGGAAAAGGCGATGGAAAAAGTGCACTTGAATAAAAGTGCACTTTTGTTATACTTTTACACCAATATATGTTCCTGTGTTTGAGCGACACGGGCAGATGGGGAGTGTCTGATGATTGCATATAGCGCCGAAGTTACTGGTCTTTACCATTCTTTCCTCTGCATGTCCTGGAGTACAAAAGAAAAGCATACAGCAACATGCGGGGACTGGCAGGAACACTCAATAAAACTGAATAAAAAGAAAAGCAAGTGACGGTGAGATACGAAGAAGGCAGCTTCGCCAGCGTTTGTGTGTCAGAGCCCCTGGGGTTGGCGTGTTTGGCGTTAGTATGCATCGTGGTACACTGCAGAGCTATAGCGCGTCTTTAGTGAAAACAGCCGTGTCAGATGGGGTTGTATGGATTGATTCTGAACGCGACTGAGAGAATGAAAAGTGAATAAAAAAAAGCTAACCTTTACAAGGATCATAAATTGCACCGGCTGTTACAGACTGAAATCAAATGTATGCTTTTATTCTAAAACAGTAAGAATAAGAGCAGTTTACTTCTCAAAACGGAGGGCGAGGATCGAACTCGTGACCCCTTGATTCCCCAGCGTGGGCTAAGTCTATTGATCCACGGAGGCAATTACAGTAAACTGGTGTCAATGTCGCATGTTAAGGCGGCTTTTAGTTTCTGCAGTTATATTTTAAATAAAAGCGCAATTGTGTTATTCTTGTTAAAATATTTCTTTGCTATTTGGACTTCAGGCTTCATACACTATATAGTTTATGCCTACATTTTGTCATCTACTACTAGAATATAAAAAAAACGTTTCTGTTTTAACAATGTGTTGACACAGATTACTGTAGAAACTGAACAGACATGAAATGCGTGTGTTCCAAATAACGATCTATTATTTCCACTCTAAAACTCCACTTCACTCCTAGATACTCAATCAAGGCATGAGCTGAGAGAAGTTCGTGTACGTTCTAAATTGGTGGGGGGATGGAATAGCCGGCTGCTCCAAGCTTCTCTTTATCAGCACATTTAGAAGACAAAGGGCGCTGGCGGAGAGGTGTGAAGGGATTTAAGAAGCAGTTTAAGGTGGGACGGAATTACGAGTTTTTCAGTAGGCTCTGGTAATTCTAGTGTTAATGCAATGCCCGTTTTAGCTGTCTCTCTACTGCCATCTAGTGCTTCTTCTAATTCATTCGCAGACAAAGATCAAGATCCAAATGAAGATTATATATAGAGATGAAACATATATATATGAGAGAGAGAGAGCGAGAATAATAAGAAACTTGCATCCCATCAGGGATAAGTGTAGGTCCCTCCTCTCTTTCTTCTCTGTATCTATGCAAAGACATTCTTATTAATTGCATACTCTGAAAGAAATGTCCACAAGCTTTTCTCTACCTTTAAGTCTCTCTTAAGTCCTCATTCTGCTCCAAGACCTGTGTCATTCTCTTGATGATTTTGCTTCTCTTTCAAAATCACCAAAAGACCCCAAATACATCTTCTGATTTTCCACTGTGTCATTCTTCTCTTTCATTCTTCTCTACTGTAAATGACTCTGACATTTTAGAAACATGTACTCGGGACCCCATTGCTTAACTCCTTTCTGCAGTCCATCTCTCCTTCCTTGATCCCCTATATCTCTTCTCTTTTCAATGCCTCACTGACCCCGAGTATCTTCTCTACTAATTTCAGGATGTCTTGTTGAATCCTTATACTCAAAAACCCTCTCTCTTCCCATCTTCCCTTGAGAATTACCATCCTGTGACCATTCTGCCATTTTTGTCCATAAACCTAGAACTCATAGTTCATAAACACCTCTCTTCATTTCTCTCTGACTATAGTCAACTAAATCTGCTTCAGTGTTGCTTCTCCAAGGGTCCCGCTATGGAGACTCCACTGCTTTCCACCACAAATGCTCTTAGTTCTGCTCGAGCTGCTTCTCCCTCCTCTGGCCTCATCCTTCTTGCCCGTTCATCAGCCTTTGTTATGGTTCACCACCCCCAGCTCTATGATCACAGTCTTAAAGTGAGGATCTGATCAAAGACTTTGTAATCAGAAAAAAGTAAGAAAACACTTTTCAAATATATTGTGAATAAAGTGTATAAGCATACAAAAAACATTAATTTCCATCTTCCTTTAAATTTTCTTTCATTCTGAAAAATAACGTTTTATTTTACAGTTTATTATTGTTTATATTTTGAATTTGATATTTATGGGGCCACCAAAATCGTTGAAGTTCTTGAATCCAGCAATATCCCAGTATTATTTTTTAATCCTTTCTTATGTGTAAATTTGCTTTGTTCTGTAATAAAAAAATTAAAAAGTAACCTGCTTAATAATATGTCCCTCGGCTGGCCTGGGAACACCTTGGGATTCTCCCAGAAGAGCTGTAAGAAGTGGCCAGGGAGAGGGAAGTATGGGCATCTCTGCTCAAGCTGCTGCCCCGGCAACCCGATCTCGGATAAGCGGAAGAGGATGGATGAATGGATGCTTAATAAAGCCCTGAAGACACAGCCTATGAGGAATCTTAGCAGAACAACAAAGTATTTCCATAATATTCTCAATATGGTCAACTAATGTGGAACTGAACTGACAATACAGCCCTGTCAGCGGTGGATCGGTACGCTCAGTTCAGATTGGCCCATGTCGTAAAGTGGAGTTTATTTTATTTTCTTCATTAAGCACATGTGCAGTGCGTCACATCAGCTCAGATATGATATCACACACTCCACTCTTCATTATTTTAAACACTCTAAAAACAAACAGATTTGACTTTTCTTTGACTTCTCTTTAATTTGTCTAAAATCTATTAAAAGATTTTCTTCATAATAAAGACATTAAACCCTAGTGATTATTATTAAAAAGAGATACAACCCAAACCAAGGAAATTGTGAACTGATAGTGTTAGGTGAAAAAACTGCAAGAACAACTCAGCCATGCCTCCTTATTTCAATCCAAAGGATTAATTATTTCTGTTCCTTATACTTTAAAAATGAAACTCATATTTTTTTTAAAAAGCCTTTGTTTCTAAGCAGAGTGAAAATGCAAGAAAGCACCCTTCAGGTAAATCATAACTGCCTTATTTTTTTTTAGCACATACCTTCTCCAGTTTGATTTGGACACAATTTCTTATTCGGCCTCACTGTGTTAGTCTTCGAGGATTCTGACGGCTTGTGGGCATTACTGTCCTTCAAGGAGCAGCGTCTGCCCAAACTGGAGCCCAATCTGTTTAAGTCTTCATCTGGGCCCATATATTGAGGATTACAGTCTTTCACCTTGATACGGTTTATAATTTTGGGGTCTCTGAATGTTAGTCCTACCCTTTCTTCTGTTCCTCTTTTCAGAGACATCCTCTTCACGTTGACATTCTTTCTGTAAACTCTTCTGGCCAGTTGGATACATTTTTGGCATCTTCTTCTTTATCTCTGTACAGAACACAGGGTTTAATTAATTCAGAAGTGCAATACAAATGTAACACATTTAAGTCCCATTTTTCAATGTCCTCGTCAGTTAAGAAAGAAGCCAAGTCAAGTTATTCACTGAGACCACATGGGCAGAAGTAAGTAATCAATCTTCATACCAGGTGACCAGATATGAAACAAACAGTCTCAGGGAGTGTTTCATGCCTTTATGACACACCATTATGACTCTGCACCATCTGTTCATATTAGGGATGTTATGATATCAGAACTTTTGTATGTCATACTAATACAACACAATTTTACAATGCTGGATACCCTTTGATACCACAGCAAACACAGAAATCCTATTCACTCCCCATTAAATAAGTACTGGTATTCATAAATCTCAAAATATAATGCATGCCTTGAAATGTAATGTGAGGCAGGGATGGAGATCCGCCAGTGCAACAGCACAAGGTAGGGTTTACAGTCTTGGTGGGAGTTTCAGCACAGAGTTTATAAAGAATGATATATCATGAACTGTCTGATTTATCTTAGCATGTGCACATTTCTAATCATTCTCAGCCAGTAGTTGAAAACACTGCTTAAAATCCATACTGAAAATTAAAATTCAAAACATTATTATACTGATGAATTAAAGAATTCTAAGATTATTCAGGATAAATTCATTTAAATAAAAACTCTAAGATGTTTTTGTAACAACATGGTTTTAAAGTTCAATTAATCACAGACCTATTTTGTATAAATTGCAATACTTGCTATTACAAGATTTAAATTTGCATCATTAGCTGGTAAGTAATATTGCTAAAGAGCAAGATTTAACAGAATAGTCAAATTAAATCAAAAAATCAAATGTCACAAGCTTGTCTTGCTTTAATTTTCTAAATCTGCCCTTCTTTTTACCAGCTTTGAAGCTTCCAGTGTGAAATCAAACTTGTCAGTTCAACATTTATCCTTTATTTCAGAACTCCTGTTAAGCAGCATTTATTTAACTGCTTTAGATGTTTCTTACAAAAGTAATGACACCTTCTTATTGTGTGTGCTTGTGTATAAATCCAGAATTAGAAAATGACCTGTCGTCACACATGGGTTACTAGGGATCACCTGCAGAGATTTGTTCAGATGAGAAATACACCCCAGGATGAGAGGGAGTGCTGCTGCTAACTATCTCCTCTTCTTGATATACAATGGAAAGAAACGCCCAGCCGAGGAGTCACCACACCATCAGCTCTTATCTGGTTAGAAGAAGGAGGAGGCCATCTTGAACAGTTGTGTGTCAACAGTATTCACTACTTTGATTCAACATTCAATACTGTTAGGGTCCCAGAATTTTGTTAATGTTAAGGAAGGCTTATACAAGTTAGACATCAGTATTATTTTAAAAAACAGGGGCATATGATGGAGGAACTTAAAATCGCTGGTCAAGTTGTCTAATGTGAAACTTCCCCAACCTTACAAAATCTCAAACCATTATTTAAATCAAAGCCTACATTTACATAATCTTAGCGAGATGGAGGCAGTTGGCGGTGTGTCCCTGTAAAGATGGCCGCCTAATGTGAGACACCAATGTCTGACTTCAACTAGCCTGAGACTCGCTAAGATAAATTTAAACAGGTTTGATTTTGTTTTTAGTCTTAGGGGCAGACTGTGTGTGCAGGAGAGCAGACAACCAGTGAATGTTTCCCTGAAGTAGAAGGCAAGAGTTAAGTGAAGAGGAATAAGAAACTGCAGGTTTTGAACCAAACAAAAATAAGAGATGATCCTCTTTCTGTTGTTTCGTGTTTCAGATAGCAAAACAAAAGGGGAAAAAATAAAATAAAGGGTGAAGATTGCTGCTGAAGAGCTACAGCTGTTAATTTTTGTACACCATGGGCTTCATTAGCAGCCTGCTGTTGGCTTTTAGAAACAGGGCTGAGCACAACAATGCTCAATGGTCGTTTAAATTAACATGGTTAGGTGATGAGATTAGTGACTGCGCTTAGCAAATCCGACATGATCCAAGACAAAAATATTCTTCAAAACAACTGTCATTATCAACAACTTTGAAACAAATTTCAAGTTTATCAGCTTCATCTTGTTTAAGTACACACTACACACATCACAAATATTTTTGTAAGTAACACATTAATAAACTCCTATTAAACAGCAGCAGCTCCCAGTATTGTGAGATTGGCATTGTGGAGGCCTTGTGTGCCTCAGTCTTTCTTAACGCTCCATTTCTGCTTCTGATGGACCAGTTTGCTATCGGTAACCCTAAAAGGGGGGCAGCTGAGTAAAAGTGGCTCATTATTGAACTTCATGAATATTCTAATTAAATAAAAGTGTGTCTTAGCCAGAAGACGGATGCCAGTCCTGACAGTCCACATAAGAGTGGCACAAAGAGGTGACCCACACAGCCCACCTCACCACCGTGGTCCAGTGCAAAACAAAAACAAACAGAAGTTATTGGGGTATAGGAAAAAAAACCAGAGTACCTGTACAGAGCAGGAGCCAACTATAGACCATCATAGGGTACACTCACATTCAAGTCCACAATCACACCAAGACAAGTTAGATTTGCCAGGCCACTAAACCTGAGCATCTTTAGAGAAATGGAGAAAATCAGAATAAAAGAGCAGACATGGAAACTGCATTGAGACTTAAAAAACAGGCTGAAATTCAAATTCATTTTGACAGAACTGTAAGGCAGTAACACAAAGTTGCACGAGAGACTTCTCATCACTCTTTCAGTGGCTGGCCGGCCGGTCACCAACCCCGCAACTGTCATAACTGAGCGCCGCGGAGTGACAAAAGAGAAACAAAGGCAGAAATCAAAGCGTCTTACGTATGGAATGGCCGTCTGCTCGATGCCGGCGATTCGCGAAGGAAACGACAAAAGAACACTCGGAGGGGAATGAACAGGCGCCAGCGGTGTTACTGGGAGCTACGAACTAACACTTGGGACTCAGCCACATGAAGTGAACCGCTGATACGAATGAACAGCAATGGCACGCGGGTGGCCACAGGAGGATTCACTCGAGCAAAGTTCGGCGGGGGGCTAACGAACACGAACTCGCCGCGCGCGGTGATTCTAATGGAGCGAATGAACACTCACACGTTCATAAAGCGCATCTCCAAAGTACTTACTGTCTGCCTCTGGCCGATGAGATTCTTTCTGAACTCGATCACACTTCTGCCTCGAACAACAACAGCCTTGCGTCGGTGTAGTGTTTCACAAAGCGAGACGGTGGCAGTGTGGCTTCAGGAGCCATCGCATTGGATGACGTCTGCCTGTCTCCGATTTCGGGTCACGTGCCTGTTGAGCAAGAATACGCTGTAGCTGGAGAGAGGCTGGGTGGCTCAGTGTCCTGCTGCCTTATAGGAGCCTATTAAACCAATAATGTCATCGGAGAAGCTGCGTTTGTCTGGGGCTGCCACTGAGCCGTTTGTTTTTGTGATCATGAACTGAGTTTTTTTTTTTTTAATTACAGTAAGAATTCCTGTAAGTAGTTCTTGTAAAATTTAGTAAAGTTATTAGTGTCATTTTTTGGTTTTCAGTGCAGCAATGATATATATAACTAGCCATGTGCGCCCACTATGTTGCGTGTGTTAAAGTTGTCTGTGAAGGGCTCCCTGTTTAAATGCGGCTGCCAGTCATGAACTGGGCCCTTCGTCGCACAGCAATATGATTTATTATAAGGGAAACAAAATTACAAAAGAAAACTCTTGGATGTTGATTCGATAGGAACGGCCTACTCGGAATCACTGTCCGAATCGCAATTATGTGGTGGTGTGGGAGCATTTCTGCTTCTGTCCGTTCACAGTCCGTCTCGTTTTCACGACGTTATTGTTTCCTCTCACGATGTCTTCTCAACCTTTCTCCAATCTCGCAGGTTGCTTTGTGGCAATCCAAAGACTAAGGCAATATACACGGAGCAATGGTTATAAAAGGGGGACACATACAGTAGGTATCCAGGCTCTTTAAAGCATAAATAGGGATCACTTCACTGACATGTGAGACGCGCCGGCTACAACGTAACAATAATAATTTCCGTAACGTACTGTTACGTTGTCATTCATTTTACCCACTGTCTTTCTTTCATCCATATGTTACGTAGGCACGTACCTTTTATCTTAGGCAATCTCATTCTCTAACCAGGCCTCAGGAGCTAATCAGCGTAACACTGTCCACCACTCCATTCGTTATTCCGGCACATTGTTGACATCCGTGAGTAACAACAACGTATTAAACTGGAAGGTGGTCTACGCATGCGTGGAATTCGCAGACAAACAAAGATCAAGATCTAAATGAAGATTATATATAAAGATTAGTTAATTTAAAGCACAACAATTTGTTTAGTTTGAATGTCTGTGTTTTGAGGTGTGACTGGTGTACTACAGTCTTCAGTAGTATAAGCCTTGAGGAGATTCTTAATGCAATGCCCGTTTTAGCTGTCTCTCTACTGCCATCTAGTGCTTTTTCTAATTCATTCGCAGACAAAGATCAAGATCCAAATGAAGATTATATATAGAGATGAAACATATATATATATATATATATGAGAGAGAGAATAATAAGAAACTTGCATTCCATCAGGGATAAGTGTAGGTCCCTCCTCTCTTTCTTCTCTGTATCTATGCAAAGACATTCTTATTAATTGCATACTCTGAAAGAAATGTCCACAAGCTTTTCTCTACCTTTAAGTCTCTCTTAAGTCCTCATTCTGCTCCAAGACCTGTGTCATTCTCTTGATGATTTTGCTTCTCTTTCAAAATCACCAAAAGACCCCAAATACATCTTCTGATTTTCCACTGTGTCATTCTTCTCTTTCATTCTTCTCTACTGTAAATGACTCTGACATTTTAGAAACATGTGCTCGGGACCCCATTGCTTAACTCCTTTCTGCAGTCCATCTCTCCTTTCTTGATCCCCTATATCTCTTCTCTTTTCAATGCCTCACTGACCCTGAGTATCTTCTCTACTAATTTCAGGATGTCTTGTTGAATCCTTATACTCAAAAACCCTCTCTCTTCCCATCTTCCCTTGAGAATTGCCATCCTGTGACCATTCTGCCATTTTTGTCCATAAACCTAGAACTCATAGTTCATAAACACCTCTCTTCATTTCTCTCTGACTATAGTCAACTAAATCTGCTTCAGTGTTGCTTCTCCAAGGGTCCCGCTATGGAGACTCCACTGCTTTCCACCACAAATGCTCTTAGTTCTGCTCGAGCTGCTTCTCCCTCCTCTGGCCTCATCCTTCTTGCCCGTTCATCAGCCTTTGTTATGGTTCACCACCCCCAGCTCTATGATCACTGTCTTAAAGTGAGGATCTGATCAAAGACTTTGTAATCAGAAAAAAGTAAGAAAACACTTTTCAAATATATTGTGAATAAAGTGTATAAGCATACAAAAAACATTAATTTCCATCTTCCTTTAAATTTTCTTTCATTCTGAAAAATAACGTTTTATTTTACAGTTTATTATTGTTTATATTTTGAATTTGATATTTATGGGGCCACCAAAATCGTTGAAGTTCTTGAATCCAGCAATATCCCAGTATTATTTTTTAATCCTTTCTTATGTGTAAATTTGCTTTGTTCTGTAATAAAAAAAATAAAAAGTAACCTGCTTAATAATATGTCTCTCAGCTGGCCTGGGAACACCTTGGGATTCTCCCAGAAGAGCTGTAAGAAGTGGCCAGGGAGAGGGAAGTATGGGCATCTCTGCTCAAGCTGCTGCCCCGGCAACCCGATCTCGGATAAGCGGAAGAGGATGGATGAATGGATGCTTAATAAAGCCCTGAAGACACAGCCTATGATGAATCTTAGCAGAACAACAAAGTATTTCCATAATATTCTCAATATGGTCAACTAATGTGGAACTGAACTGACAATACAGCCCTGTCAGCGGTGGATCGGTACGCTCAGTTCAGATTGGCCCATGTCGTAAAGTGAAGTTTATTTTATTTTCTTCATTAAGCACATGTGCAGTGCGTCACATCAGCTCAGATATGATATCACACACTCCACTCTTCATTATTTTAAACACTCTAAAAACAAACAGATTTGACTTTTCTTTGACTTCTCTTTAATTTGTCTAAAATCTATGAAAAGGTTTTCTTCATAATAAAGACATTAAACCCTAGTGATTATTATTAAAAAGAGATACAACCCAAACCAAGGAAATTGTGAACTGATAGTGTTAGGTGAAAAAACTGCAAGAACAACTCAGCCATGCCTCCTCATTTCAATCAAAAGGATTAATTATTTCTGTTCCTTATACTTTAAAAATGAAACTCATATTTTTTTAAAAAGCCTTTGTTTCTAAGCAGAGTGAAAATGCAAGAAAGCACCCTTCTGGTAAATCATAACTGCCTTATTTTATTTTTAGCACATACCTTCTCCAGTTTGATTTAGACACAATTTCTTCTTCGGCCTCACTGTGTTAGTCTTCGAGGATTCTGACGGCTTGTGGGCATTACTGTCCTTCAAGGAGCAGCGTCTGCCCAAACTGGAGCCCAATCTGTTTAAGTCTTCATCTGGGCCCATATATTGAGGATTACAGTCTTTCACCTTGATACGGTTTATAATTTTGCGGGGTCTCTGAATGTTAGTCCTACCCTTTCTTCTGTTCCTCTTTTCAGAGACATCCTCTTCACGTTGACATTCTTTCTGTAAACTCTTCTGGCCAGCTGGATACATTTTTGGCATCTTCTTCTTTATCTCTGTACAGAACACAGGGTTTAATTAATTCAGAAGTGCAATACAAATGTAACACATTTAAGTCCCATTTTTCAATGTCCTCATCAGTTAAGAAAGAAGCCAAGTCAAGTTATTCACCGAGACCACATGGGCAGAAGTAAGTAATCAATCTTCATACCAGGTGACCAGATATGAAACAAACAGTCTCAGGGAGTGTTTCATGCCTTTATGACACACCATTATGACTCTGCACCATCTGTTCATATTAGGGATGTTATGATATCAGAACTTTTGTATGTCATACTAATACAACACAATTTTACAATGCTGGATACCCTTTGATACCACAGCAAACACAGAAATCCTATTCACTCCCCATTAAATAAGTACTGGTATTCATAAATCTCAAAATATAATGCATGCCTTGAAATGTAATGTGAGGCAGGGATGGAGATCCGCCAGTGCAACAGCACAAGGTAGGGTTTACAGTCTTGGTGGGAGTTTCAGCACAGAGTTTATAAAGAATGATATATCATGAACTGTCTGATTTATCTTAGCATGTGCACATTTCTAATCATTCTCAGCCAGTAGTTGAAAAACACTGCTTAAAATCCATACTGAAAATTAAAATTCAAAACATTATTATACTGATGAATTAAAGAATTCTAAGATTATTCAGGATAAATTCATTTAAATAAAAACTCTAAGATGTTTTTGTAACAACATGGTTTTAAAGTTCAAGTTAATCACAGACCTATTTTGTATAAATTGCAATACTTGCTATTACAAGATTTAAATTTGCATCATTAGCTGGTAAGTAATATTGCTAAAGAGCAAGATTTAACAGAATAGTCAAATTAAATCAAAAAATCAAATGTCACAAGCTTGTCTTGCTTTAATTTTCTAAATCTGCCCCTTCTTTTTACCAGCTTTGAAGCTTCCAGTGTGAAATCAAACTTGTCAGTTCAACATTTATCCTTTATTTCAGAACTCCTGTTAAGCAGCATTTATTTAACTGCTTTAGATGTTTCTTACAAAAGTAATGACACCTTCTTATTGTGTGTGCTTGTGTATAAATCCAGAATTAGAAAATGACCTCGTCACACATGGGTTACTAGGGATCACCTGCAGAGATTTGTTCAGATGAGAAATACACCCCAGGATGAGAGGGAGTGCTGCTGCTAACTATCTCCTCTTCTTGATATACAATGGAAAGAAACGTCCAGCCGAGGAGTCACCACACCATCAGCTCTTATCTGGTTAGAAGAAGGAGGAGGCCATCTTGAACAGTTGTGTGTCAACAGTATTCACTACTTTGATTCAACATTCAATACTGTTAGGGTCCCAGAATTTTGTTAATGTTAAGGAAGGCTTATACAAGTTAGACATCAGTATTATTTTAAAAAACAGGGGCATATGATGGAGGAACTTAAAATCGCTGGTCAAGTTGTCTAATGTGAAACTGCCCCAACCTTACAAAATCTCAAACCATTATTTAAATCAAAGCCTTCATTTACATAATCTTAGCGAGATGGAGGCAGTTGGCGGTGTGTCCCTGTAAAGATGGCCGCCTAATGTGAGACACCCAATGTCTGACTTCAACTAGCCTGCGACTCGCTAAGATAAATTTAAACAGGTTTGATTTTGTTTTTAGTCTTAGGGGCAGACTGTGTGTGCAGGAGAGCAGACAACCAGTGAATGTTTCCCTGAAGTAGAAGGCAAGAGTTAAGTGAAGAGGAATAAGAAACTGCAGGTTTTGAACCAAACAAAAATAAGAGATGATCCTCTTTCTGTTGTTTCGTGTTTCAGATAGCAAAACAAAAGGGGAAAAAATAAAATAAAGGGTGAAGATTGCTGCTGAAGAGCTACAGCTGTTAATTTTTGTACACCATGGGCTTCATTAGCAGCCTGCTGTTGGCTTTTAGAAACAGGGCTGAGCACGACTCTGCTGAATGGTCATTTAAATTAACATGGTTAGGTGATGAGATTAGTGACTGCGCTTAGCAAATCTGACATGATCCAAGACAAAAATATTCTTCAAAACAACTGTCATTATCAACAACTTTGAAACAAGTTTCAAGTTTATCAGCTTCATCTTGTTTAAGTACACTCTACACACATCACAAATATTTTTGTAATTAACACATTAATAAACTCCTATTAAACAGCAGCAGCTCCCAGTATTGTGAGATTGGCATTGTGGAGGCCTTGTGTGCCTCAGTCTTTCTTAACGCTCCATTTCTGCTTCTGATGGACTAGTTTGCTATCGGTAACCCTAAAAGGGGGACAGCTGAGTAAAAGTGGCTCATTATTGAACTTCATTAATATTCTAATTAAATGAAAGTGTCTCTTAGCCAGAAGATGGATGCCAGTTCTGACAGTCCACATAAGAGTGGCACAAAGAGGTGACCCACACAGCCCACCTCACCACCGTGGTCCAGTGCAAAACAAAAACAAACAGAAGTTATTGGGGTATAGGAAAAAAACCAGAGTACCTGTACAGAGCAGGAGCCAACTATAGACCATCATAGGGTACACTCACATTCAAGTCCACAACCACACCAAGACAAGTTAGATTTGCCAGGCCACTAAACCTGAGCATCTTTAGAGAAGTGGAGAAAATAAGAATAAAAAAGCAGACATGGAAACTGCATTGAGACTTAAAAAACAGGCTGAAATTCAAATTCATTTTGACAGAACTGTAAGGCAGTAACACAAAGTTGCCCGAGAGACTTCTCGTCACTCTTTCAGTGGCTGGCTGGCCGGCCGGTCACCAACCCCGCAACTGTCATAACTGAGCGCCGCGGA
Organism: Polypterus senegalus; assembly: GCF_016835505.1. NCBI lineage: Eukaryota > Metazoa > Chordata > Cladistia > Polypteriformes > Polypteridae > Polypterus > Polypterus senegalus. Next base: position 64,299 of record NW_024379473.1, read on the forward strand.
GTGACAAAAGAGAAACAAAGGCAGAAATCAAAGCGTCTTACGTATGGAATGGCCGTCTGCTCGATGCCGGCGATTCGCGAAGGAAACGACAAAAGAACACTCGGAGGGGAATGAACAGGCGCCAGCGGTGTGACTGGGAGCTACGAACTAACACTTGGGACTCAGCCACATGAAGTGAACCGCTGATACGAATGAACAGCAATGGCACGCGGGTGGCCACAGGAGGATTCACTCGAGCAAAGTTCGGCGGAGGGCTAACGAACACGAAATCGCCGCGCGCGGTGATTCTAATGGAGCGAATGAAAACTCACACGTCCATAAAGCGCATCTCCAAAGTACTTACTGTCTGCCTCTGGCCGATGAGATTCTTTCTGAACTCGATCACACTTCTGCCTCGATCAACAACAGCCTTGAGTCCGTGTAGTGTTTCACAAAGCGAGACTGTGGCTGTGTGGCTTCAGGAGCCATCGCATTGGATGACGTCAGCCTGTCTCCGATTTCGGGTCACGTGCCTGTTGAGCAAGAATACGCTGTAGCTGGAGAGAGGCTGGGTGGCTCAGTGTCCTGCTGCCTTATAGGAGCCTATTAAACCAATAATGTCATCGGAGAAGCTGCGTTTGTCTGGGGCTGCCACTGAGCCGTTTGTTTTTGTGATCATGAACTGAGTTTTTTTTTTTTTTTTTAATTACAGTAAGAATTCCTGTAAGTAGTTCTTGTAAAATTTAGTAAAGTTATTAGTGTCATTTTTTGGTTTTCAGTGCAGCAATGATATATATAACTAGCCATGTGCGCCCACTATGTTGCGTGTGTTAAAGTTGTCTGTGAAGGGCTCCCTGTTTAAATGCGGCTGCCAGTCATGAACTGGGCCCTTCGTCGCACAGCAATATGATTTATTATAAGGGAAACAAAATTACAAAAGAAAACTCTTGGATGTTGATTCGATAGGAACAGCCTACTCGGAATCACTGTCCGAATCGCAATTATGTGGTGGTGTGGGAGCATTTCTGCTTCTGTCCGTTCACAGTCCGTCTCGTTTTCATGACGCTGTCGTTTCCTCTCACGATGTCTTCTCAACCTTTCTCCAATCTCGTAGGTTGCTTTGTGGCAATCCAAAGACTAAGGCAATATACACGGAGCAATGGTTATAAAAGGGGGACACATACAGTAGGTATCCAGGCTCTTTAAAGCATAAATAGGGATCACTTCACTGACATGTGAGACGCGCCGGCTACAACGTAACAATAATAATTTCCGTAACGTACTGTTACGTTATCATTCATTTTACCCACTGTCTTTCTTTCATCCATATGTTACGTAGGCACGTACCTTTTATCTTAGGCAATCTCATTCTCTAACCAG
>NW_024379474.1:0-67292 GCF_016835505.1 Polypterus senegalus
ATAATTAAATAAACTCGGGGTCCCCAGGTGCCATAAGGCCGCACTGTCAGTGAAGGACCACCCAGGATCCTAAACAACTCAGAAGAACTTCCCTAAGTCATTCTGGGTAATGAGAAGCTGTGCTGGGTCCAGTATAAAAGGAGCCCACCGCCTCCTGACTCTGACCCTGAAACCCTGTGGGCAACACTCAGCTGGAGGAGGAAGGAGAGGAGAAGGTTTACTGTTTGTTTGGTGTTGGCTGAGTTTCATTGTGTTTAGTGCTAATTGGATTAAAAATATCCATTATTTGAACCTATGATTGGGATAGATGTTACTGGGCCTGGGGTTTGGGGCTCAGTGGTATCCACTATTGGTTATATAAGAATTGATGAGAATTTCATTATAATTATATTTAATGAAGAAGACTGTGACGTACAATTCCAACTCTCATAAACCGAGCACAAGGTAACGTCCAGGACTTGCAGCTCTAAAATCTTTGTGTAATTTACATGCGACTGAAACTAAACGAGTTTCTTCAGCAAAGAACTGAATTCAGTTTTAACTGTCGAGGTTTAGAACTCCTGTGTTTTGTCAGGCATTTGATGGCACACTTGTTCTAAAGCTACTACCTTAGCTTCGAGTGAGAAAATATATTGTCACACACGCGCGCATGGGAGGCAGCTAAAGGGCTCGAGTGAAGGCAGTTCTGAGCCATGCCGGGATGTGGCAGAGCGCACTAACTCTCTTTCTCACTTCCCTGTAGACCTAACCCGGGAGGTTCCACCTGTCTCTCTGGACGTCACTTCTGGGACCGAGCCAATGGAGACAGACCTTGCCAGCTCCGCCCCTGATGTCACATCCGGGACTAAACCAATGAACAATGAACACGTGCCCGACCCTTATGACCTCACTTCCTGTCTCCCCCTTTAAAAGCCTTCCCTTTTCCCTTCTGTGTCAGTCTTGTTTTGGACTCTGTTGTAAGCACTTCAGTGCTGGTATTTGAAAGAAAACGAAGTTGCAGCCAGGATACCAAATTACATGGGTGGCTGCCCCAAACCTTTTCTGTCTTTGACTCGTTTTGTGACAGTGGCGTAGTCGGCAGGATGGAGAAGTCCCAGAAGAGAAGGGGACAGGACCTGCAAAACACCCAGGTGGGAGCGCACCGGGCCGAGTATTCAGGCGGGAGGGTGCCCCGTGGTTCGGCGAGACCCGGTGCGGGCTCCGCTCCCAGCACGCAGAACTAGGCCGCTAGAGAGGCCAGGGAGTGTGCGGGTGGGGCTCACCGAATTGGGCTGCCCTGGAGGGGGGAGACAAGAGGGACTCAGTATGCTCTCTTGGGGAGAGTGCCTGCCCCCAGTGAAACCACAGCCCCTTTACCACCTTGGGGTGCCCCAGACTGGCAGGTGAGTAAAATAACAAGTGGAGGTTGGACCCTGAGAGGCCGACCAGTAAACAAGCCTGGTCCTTATGGGCAAAAGTATGGCAGTGGCTACGGCCCTTGGAAAACAAGCCCACCAGGTCATTGAGCAGGTAGCGTGCTATCTGCTCCTGAAAGCACTTCCCCAGGGCTTCACCCAGCCGGTCTGGGGCGTGCAGTTTAAGAACATGTCTGAGCTCATAGAGCTTCTGGAAACACAGAGGGCGGCCTCACACTCTGGGAGAGCAGAACCGCCCTTCTGCCAAACTCAGCCGGGTATGTCCCAAGACCTAGCCCCTCCCTGTATAACCCGGAGCTTGCATCGGCGTCGCGGCGCTGGCACGCAAAACCGCTTGGAGGCGAGGAGGAATGCAGGTGGAGGGGAGGAGGGCTTGGTGTGCTCTGACAAACCCGCTGACGGTCCCGCATACAGGCGTGGTGATCGTTAACGGTTTAAAACTTCGCTCTGCTCGATTCCGCAGCAACATTTCCATTGTTGCCCGCCGCTTTGTGCTACCGCGACAATGGCTAAAATTCAAGACCAGTATAACCTGTGTCCACGGGAAACCGCTGGTACAGCACCGCCGCTTGTGTCATTAGCTACGGAGGATCAGTCCAGAAAGTAACCGTGGCAATCCTTCCTGATCCTCCGCACCCGGTGATACTAGGGCGGGACTGGTCTAACATTAAAAGCGGTGACACACATACCACTCCCGGGTTAAGTTGGGCCTCGTTATGGACGGAGATGAACCGTCTCAAGCTGCCTCCACGCCGTGTAATCAGCCGGCAGAGAGAGGTGAAGCAGCCGCCTGGCTGACGTGGCAACTCCCGGCCGCCGCAGGCTGACACGCCATCCACCAACGCCCGCGGAGCGGGAGGAAACCACGCCCATTGAGGTCGGCGCTGACCCTCTCTCCGTGTTGCGGTTTCAATTTAAAAAGACGCCGGCTTCTTTCAAAAGGGAGCAATGGAATGACGACTCCCTGAAGTTTGTAAAAAATGCAGTGGTCCTTGTCAATGGCCAACGCACTAGTCAGTCGATGCCACAGGGCCCCTACTTTGTGTTAGATAATGACCTCCTTTACCGTGTAGCAATGCATGACGGGCAGGAGACGAGGCTGCTGCTAGTGCCGCGTACCTTCCGGCGGCAGGTCTGCGAGCTAGCACACGCCCACCTCCTAGGTGGCCACCTGGGCACCGAAAAAACTCTGGAGCGGATCAAGCCCGGTTTTACTGGCCAGGAATTAATGAGGAGGTTCGCCGCTTTGGCGCTTCCTGCCCGGAGTGTCAACTGCGACAGATTCCTAGGAGGGACCGTGCTCCTCTTGTTCCTATTCCCTTGATTGACGTTCCCTTCCACAGAATCGGGGTCGACCTGGTGGGACCTCTAGAGCCCTCAGCCCGAGGACACAAGTACATTTTAGTCCTCGTGGATTATGCTACACGATACCCGAAGCTGTTCCGTTGCCAGCTACCTCTAAAGCCATCGCACGGGAATTACTAGGGTATTGGCGTGGGGATCCCCAAAGAAGTCTTGACAGACCAGGGGACCCCTTCACCTCGGAGACGTTCAAGGAGACTGCCAGATTACTGAAAATAAAGCATTTAAAACCTCGTGTATCATCCTCAAACCGACGGATTAGTAGAGAGGTTTAATCAAACTCTCAAGCAAATGCTACGTAAGGTGGTCAGCGAGGATGGAAGGAACTGGGATCAGCTCCTCCCCTCGTCCTTTTGCCTATCGGAAGTCCCACAAGCCTCCACGGGTTCTCCCCTTTGAACTACTGTATGGGCGACAACCTCGGGCATATTGGATATTTTGAAAGAAGGCTGGGAAGAAGAGGCTCTTCCCACCACTAACATACTGGAGTATATCGCAGTTACGCGATAGATTTGGAAAGATTCGCCTGTCCTTAAAAGTCACATGGAGGAGGCTCAAGCAGCACAGGTTCGCTACTACAACCGCTGCACGCCTCTTCGGGAGTTCCACCCGGAGATCGGGTCATGGTCCTAGTGCCTACCTCCCACTCTAAGTTGCTTGCCCACTGGCAGGGCCCCTACGGTTAAGGAGAGGAAGGGACTGGTCGACTATTTGGTGAGTCAACCCAATCGCCGGCCAAAGGAGCGGTATATCATGTGAACCTGCTGAAACCGTGGAAGGACAGGGACCCTGATCCCTCCTCCGCCAGCCCGCCACTCTTCGCCACACACACGACCTTAACTTTGGCGCAGACTTGAGACCCAGGCAACGGCAGGAGCTGGAAACAGTTATCCGGACCGTTCGAGAGGTAGTCAGTGAACACCCCGGAAGGACCTCTCTGATTGAGCACAACATTGTGACAGAGCCCGGGTTGTTGTCCGAGAACGCCTGCATCGTCTTCCCGAGGCAAAAAGGCTGAAGTGGAGCTGAGATCAAGCGCATGCTGGAACTAGGTGTAATTGAGGAGAGTTATAGTCCCTGGTCCAGCCCCATTGTGCTCGTCGGTAAGCCTGACGGAGTTGGAGGTTCTGCAATGACTTCCGCCGGCTTAACCAAGTCTCCCAATTTGATGCCTATCCAATGCCACGCGTGGGACGACCTCCTCGAGAGGCTTGGACAGGCTCAATACCTGACCACACTTGACATGACAAAGGGTACTGGCAGGTTCCTTTAACGGACTCCGCGAAGGAAAAAACCGCGTTTAGTACCCCTAGCGGACACTGGCAGTATCGTGTCCTTCCATTTGGGTTACACGGGCTCCAGCAACCTTTCAGCGCCTGGTGGACAAAGTGCTTCGGCCTCATAACTCATACAGTGCTGCCTACCTAGATGACGTGGTCATCTATTCCAGCACATGGAAGGAACACCTACAGCATGTCCAAGCGGTATTACGGACACTTGGTGAGGCCGGGCTCGGATTAATCCCAAGAAATGTTTCTTTGGATTAAGCGAGGCCAAATATTTAGGCTACCTGGTGGGTCGGGTACCGTAAGGCCACAGTGCTCCAAAATTGATGCCATTCTGAAATGGCCCGTCCCACAACCAAGCGGCAGGTCCAAGCCTTTCGGTTAGCGGGTACTACCGCCGGTTTGTACCCGGTTTTGGAGAAAGCGCGCCTTGACTGATTTAACAAAGAAGAGGGCCCAACATTGTGGTATGGACTGCAAAACAGACGCTGCATTTGGTGACTTGAAGAAGGCCCTTACGCCCGCACCTATTTTGATGGCACCTAACTTTTCTTTGCCTTTCATCCTCCAGACGGACGCCGGACACAGGCCTGGGAGCCGTGCTGAGCCAAAGTGTCGATGGTGTGAACACCCGTCATGTTCCTGAGCCGGAAACTGTTGGACCGGGAGACCAGGTATGCGGCGGTGGAGAGGGAGGCTCTGGCGATTAAATGGGCGATCACTCAGCTGAGGTACTACCTGTTGGGCCGTGAGTTCACCCTTGTCACGGACCATGCACCTCTACAGTGGATGGCCCTGCACAAGGAGTCGAATCCGCGGGTCACCCGGTGGTTTCTTGACCTGCAGCCGTACAAGTTTTCGCCGCTCATCGCCGGGTGCTCTCCATGCCAACGCCGATGCTCTCTCGGGTTTACGACCTCTCGGTTAAGGTCGCCAGACCCGACGGGCCTGGGCTGAGGGGGGCCTTGTCACACACGCCAGCATGGGAGGCAGCTAAAGGGCTCGAGTGAAGGCAGTTCTGAGCCATGCCGGGATGTGGCAGAGCGCACTAACTCTCTTTCTCACTTCCCTGTAGACCTAACCCGGGAGGTTCCACCTGTCTCTCTGGACGTCACTTCTGGGACCGAGCCAATGGAGACAGACCTTGCCAGCTCCGGCCCCCCTGATGTCACATCCGGGACTAAACCAATGAACAATGAACACGTGTCCCGACCCTTATGACCTCACTTCCTGTCTCCCCCTTTAAAAGCCTTCCCTTTTCCCTTCTGTGTCAGTCTTGTTTTGGACTCTGTTGTAAGCACTTCAGTGCTGGTATTTGAAAGAAAACGAAGTTGCAGCCAGGATACCAAATTACATGGGTGGCTGCCCCAAACCTTTTTCTGTCTTTGACTCGTTTTGTGACAATATTTTAGTTTATTTTAATTTACAGTAGAGATTTAAGAGATTAAATTGTTTGTGATGAATCCCCTGATTGTCTCTCACATGACAGATGGACCAGAGACAGAATTGACAGAAATCCTTAAGCAGCACATCCTCTGATTCTACTCACCTCACCTCACCAGCTCTTCCAGTTTTTATGGTTGAAGGCGATTCACCAAACGATTCAGCTGGAAAGTCAGAAATCTGAAAAATAAGAATCAGAGTCTGAGGAGACTTCAGGAATTAGAAAATAGAATTCAGATGACCTGCCGTTTAAAAGTATGATGGAGATATCAGGAAATCTGCAAAAAAAGGGTTTTGTAGACATATTTGTGTATAAATGTCATCAGTCAGAACTCACAGAAGCCATCGCCATCGAGCTCAGGCACAGCAGAACCAGCAGGGCGGTGAATCTCATCATGGCGGTGGTGCTGACGCTTAGACGTCTGTTCAGGTCAGCAGCAGCACCTCCTTATATTGCAGATCAGGCGGGCGCGGCTCAGTTTTACATGGTGGTCATGACATCTAGTGGGGTGGAAAGCCAATTGAAATCCAATTTGTCATTGAAGAAGAAACCAATCAAATTGCAAGCCCTAAGGGTGAAGTGTCCAGCTTTCCATAGGCTTTGTGGTCAAAAAAAAATTCAGCAGAGGAAAGTTTCTGTTTAAAAGTCTCCATGTTAAACCTAAAAATCATCAGTTGTGTCAGATATCATGACAACCAAACAGAAAATTAAAAGGTGTCACCAAGACTGAAGTATCGTCATAAAAACACATTAATCTGACCGTTTGTATAGAAATATGTCTGTAAAATCTTCTTTTTTGCAGGTTTCCTGTTGATAAATTGATTCTGCTTATTTTTAAACAGTAGTTTGTCTTAAGTCTATTTTCCAATTTCTAAAGTTTCACTGTATGTTTGCTTTTACTTATCAGATATCTGACTCTGCAGGTGATACTAAGTAGAAATCACTCAGAGCTGTAAGAGCTTTAATGTGAGTAGAAACAGAGGATGTGCTGCTGGAGGATTTCTGTCAGTTCCTTCGCTGATCTTTCTGTCGTGTGTGAGGCTATCAAGGGACTCATCACAATCAATGTGATCCTTTAATCTCTACTCTAATTTACACCACACTGTTAAACACTTCTTCCCTTGAAGCACATTTAATCCTTCATATAAGAAATATCTGCAGGTCCCAGACATTACCCTGCTCTGTGTTTATGTAAGTTGGATCTCCATATCACAATCTTTTTTATTTTTCATAGTCATAATATAATTGTTATAATTTCCTAGCGGTTTGTCTTACTTTTTCTGTGTTGTTTTTTATTTATTCTAAGATAGCAGTGGGTGCCGCTGTTTTCTATCGTCTTCTTAATAAACATGGCTGCCGTTTTCTTCATCATTGCACTGTGTATATAAAACACACTGACTTCTGCTCAGTTCACTGTCTGAGTTTTCAATTAAATTTATTTACCATCTTTGTTCATTTTTGTTTAGTAGTACATGAACACTTTAGTGTTAGGACCTTTCTACTTTCTTTTCTGGACTTTGAATTTTGTTTGGCGTTGTTGCATTGTGATTGATTACTCATTTGTGACCCAAACCTGTCATTTTGCTATTCTTTCCATTTGTTTTTCCTTTCCTCCTTTGTTTTTTTTTTCATCTCTTAGTATTTTTTCAGTGTGACTTTTTTTTAGCCATGTTAAATTCCATTACAGAAATCACTGTAGAATTTTTTTCCTAGTCCTGCTATTATTTTCATCAGAGTGGTTATCATCATTTATAAACATAATTTCCTTTGCATCTGATTTTGACCTGTGGTAGAAAACAAAGCAAGCAGATTCTTTACTTGAATTCTTTACAAAATTCCTCTAAAATAGTCAAAAGTCACACTCACTGCCATGAATAACAGCAAACCTGAACTTGATAGAATTTTGACTAAACGTTTAGGAGGTTTTTGAGATCAGCTGTCCAGCCGTGAACGTCAGATGCTTCATTGGTAGCCCTCAGTACCATCTGTCTTGGACATGAGACTGCTGAGTCATGGCAGGGGTCTTACATTGTACTAAAATATTCATGTGACATGAGTTGTAAATATTGTACTTTTTTATTAATAAATTGTCCCATCTGGACTGAGGTACTTTAACTAAATTACATTACATGTTGTATGTTCTCAGATGATCACAGCAAGTGATCCAAACCATAAAGGCAGCACCTCACTTCAGATATCCTGCCACACTTTTGTCTTTGGTTTCTGAGCAATTTTTTGATGACTCAAATGCGTTTTTTTGGGGTGGATTTTTAAAGATATTTTATTAACATGAGTTAGTCCTCCTTCCTCTGTGGTCACACATCATATTCATGTGTTACACTGAGAGGGTCTTGTCAAAGATGTCCACTCTCTCCCCTCCCTGGTTAGCACTCTCCCTTGAGCCTTTGTCTGTAGCTGGACATCAATATTATGAGATTTTTCGATTTCTATCAAAGTCTCTCCACATATCACTTCTTTCTGTGATGATATTATATTTATTTTCAGTAAGAAAATGTCAAATTCTGCCATCGGACGAGTGTGTAAATATTATAAGTAAGAAACATTCTGTTGAAGAGTCCCAGAGTTAAACCAAAAAGTCGTCTTTCATGTCAGAGGTTATTTCATCTTGTATGCTTTGTATATTTTCTGTTGTTCACCCAATAGCTGCTCCTCTGAGCAAACAGATCCCAGTTGATAAAACAAGTGGAGCACCTAAATGAAAATTCTTATCCAAACTCAAATTAAATAAAAGAAAGAAGGCTAAGCACCAAACGGCAAAACTCTTTTTTAATTATTATTTACAGATTTGTTTTTGAGTCATTGCATAAAGCCTAAATTAAATTTATTTCACTTTTATCCAACCATCCATTTTCCAACCCACTGAATCCAAACACAGGGTCACAGGGATCTGCTGGAGCCAATCCCAGGGCACAAGGCAGGAACCAATCCCGGGCAGGGTGCCAATCCACCACAGGACACACGCAAACACACAGCAGGGTCAATTTAGAATCGCCAATCCACCTAACCTGCATGTCTTTGGACTGTGGGGAGGAAACCCACGCAGACACGGGGAGAACATGCAAACTCCGCGCAGGGAGAACCAGGGAAGCAAATCGGGGTCTCCTAACTGCAAGGCAGCAGTGCTACCACTGCGCCACCGTGCCGCCCTTATTTCACGTTTAATTCTTGCTTATTATTAAATTGTAATCCTTTTATTATTTTTTTATGAACAATATAAAAAAAATTGAAAATAAATAAGAAAAACAGTAACAAATAATGAGCGGAGTGAGCTTGTCATGGTGTCCATTCCTTGGCTGTGATTCACTTTACTTGTTAACTTCATCAATGTCGCTGCTTGCTGTCCCAGTCAGTTCCTTTCCTCCCACTATGATCTCTCTCTCTTTCTCTTTCTCTTTCTCCTTCTCCCTTCATTTTTCCATTTTCTTTTTCTTTTGTAGCTCTTTGTAGATTCTCACCATACATCACGATGACTTAAACAGACCACCACAGTCCTCGGCAGTGTGACGTGTCTGTCACTCCCTGTAGAACAGGAGGTCCTGTTTGTGACTGTGGATCTCAAATGTTTTCAAACAGCGTCACACATTCAGCCACATATCTGCCTTTTTACTCCTTTGACCTAAAATGGGCCTTTTCTGTTAGTTTTGGCCAAATATTTTCAGTGCCTAAAACTTTAGGACCTCCATAATTGAAATGCCAGCAGAGTTGGTCATGTAGTGTAAGACTTTGGGGGATGTGACATGTTAGATAAATCAAGAAAGAGGGCCGTGACACCATCAGGGTCCCAGCAGTGAATGCCCCCTTTAAGTGTCATTCAACAATGAATTAATGGACTGATAGTGATGGACTCCAGTTATGGTCATCAGTTTCAAATGACTTTGTTTAAACAGATCAGAGTCTTTATTGGTGTTCTTTATGTAATCAGTCATTTGTAAAGTTAGTATTCATATTTTAATTGTCACTTGTGTGATAGAAATGTAACATCTTATTAATGAAAGAAACCTCCTCGAACAGGACAATTCAGTAGTCAGGCAGGTGAAAAGCTCTTCATTGTATCTTTTAATTACTCCTCAGCAGAATACCTTAGAGGAAGCGTTCATCAAAATCAGTCCATTACAGCCTGGTCAGAGCAAACAAAGAATGGACGTTCATGTTATAAACTACTGAATTTACATACAGTGTTTATCAATGCATACATTTACTCAGGTTGGTTCGTTGGTTTACACCCAAATGATTTATATAAAATAAAAGTCTATTATATTATATTCTGGTTCATCTTATACCTTTTGAGATGAGCCACCACCCTTGAAATGTCTGTGCATATAACGACTGTCGTAGACTGTTCATTCTCACTTACAGGACAACTCCATCTGAACTAGTGTGCTGCTGAGGTATCACCCGTTGCATGGCTGCACTCGGGTCCTAATCTGGGATCCTGAGTTGGTTTGTCATTTAGTGGGTGCGGCAGTGCGCTGTATCAGTGTGGGCTTCTAACCTCTCCTCTCTCTCCTGCTGACCTCTTAGTCACCCTTCAGTACATTTTCTATATTACATTCAGCCTTTCTTCTGGTATGTTCTTGATTTACTTGACCATCTCAGCATTTTCCTAAACCAGTTCTTATATTTCCGTGTACATTTTGTGGTTCACTTGACCTTCATTTTGTTTCCTGGTGTGCCTGAACAGGTTTCTGACGTTTATTAAGTCTTTATGTTATTTGTTTAAGATGAATGCTATGTTACCCTAAAATTATTCTTCCACAATCTGAGGCATTAAAATAAAACAAAACACAACCACTATGAACTGATGTCTCCTGCCTGTAGAGCAATAGAAGACAAAAAAGGGAAATGTGGCAAGCAGGTGTGACCAGGGAATCATGGGACTGAGAAAAATAAATGAGTTGCAGCAAACAAATGGTAGGAAATGAAAGAATACGATAAAAGAAATGTGTTAAACATGATCATCATGGCCACGATCCTCATGAGATGATCTTTAAATATAAACAAGTACAACATCATATCATAAAGATCTTAAAGCCACTTAACTCACGTCGGCTTCACAGAAGACCACCGCCTGCTACTACTGCTTACTACTACTGCTATGCCAGCAGCACTGGGCATGAGGTAAGAAAGGCCCTGAGCAGGATGTCTATCTTACACAGACACAGAGCCAATCAGGACTCTCCAGGGACGTGAGAAACGCGGAGAGAACCTGCCAGGACCTCACAAATGGACCCTGGGCAGAGATGAGACCTGAGGACTCTGGAGCTGTGAAGGAGCATCGCTAACTCAGCACTGTGACATCCCAGAAAGAAAGAAAACAATATGAAAGAAATGGATACTCCTAAGGAAATGCATCCTGACTAACAGAGAGTCCGATAAAAGAAGCTTCTCCAGAGCGACTTACTGAGAGGATTCGTCATTTCAACTTGGTGATTTGGTCCAGCTGAAAGTTTAGCATTCTTAATAACCCAGCTATGATTCACACTGCCTGTTGACGGTGAATGATTTTTTTTTCGGTGGGGACCCCAGGAACACACCCAGCCTTGGCCTGACTCACACAAACACTCCCTCAAAGAGACAAAAAGCAAACAGAATTAAAACAAAAATTCACTAATATATTAAACAATAATAAAGTAAATCTGACGAACAATCCAATTCAGTCCTCACACAGCAGGTAGACCCCAGACTGTCCATACACACGAACAGGAGATAATCCAGGACAAGAACATTAATCCATAGGCCATGAACAGTAAGACAAAACGGACGGAACTCCAGACACAAAACAACCTGTCTGCTCTGAGTAACTGGGCTCCCTTTAAAACTCGCACTGTCCTTCTTGTCCCCAGCATTCCCTCCACACTTAGCAGGCATCCAATCAGATCAACTGCAGGGATTGCTGGGAGTTTTTACTGCCTGGTAGCACTGCTACAAGCCACTTGTAAATATAGAAGATGAGGGGAAACCGGATCGTTTGACCCTATTGGTTTTAAAAGGGTCTGGAGGTGCTTTAATTGGGTGAAACTGGCTTCCTTGATTAAGGTTAAAACATTTTGGTATAGTTCAGATGACTAATCAAATCGAGGCATTGCAGCTAAAATATGGTTGCCTTTTCAATGGAGAAATGGGGATTGTAAAAGTTATCCAGGCCAAACTGTACGTATCTGACAATGCTATTCCAAAATGTTGTAAATCAAGCCCTGTGTCATATGCAATTAGAGATGCAGTGGATGAACAGTTGGACCTCTTAGTACAACAAGGAGTATTGACCGCAGTATCGTATACCGATGGGCAGCTCCATCAGAATGTATCCCGAAGTCAGATGGGAGTGTACATATTTGTGGGGACTGTAAGATCACCATTAACTTGTGGCTAGATGTTGATTCCTACTCGATTCCCTGTACTCAAGACTTGTGAATGGTAAACAGTTTAGTAAAATTGATTTAGCACAAGCAGATCAGTAAGTTGAACTGGATAAGGAAAGTAAGATATATTTAAATATAAATACATAGAAGGGACTGTTCCAGGTGAACAAATTACACTATGGAATAGCCAGCACCCCTGCCATTTTCTGGACTTTTATTGATACAGTTTAACAAAGTTTGAACGACGTGATCTGCTATTTGGATGACATTTTGGTTACCAGGCTTGGCCAAGAAGAGCACTTAAAGAATTTGGAAGCTGTGCTGAGAAGGCTAAAGCAATGTGGGTTTAACACTAGAATTACCAGAGTCTACAAAAAATACTCATAAACCCGGCCCACCTTAAAACCCTTTGCACCTCTCTGTCAGTGTCTTTTGTCTTGTAAATGTGTCAATAAGCCCAAGCAGTAAGCAGCCTGCTATACCATCACCCCTCCACCGCAGAAGAAGAACTCCCAGTTCAAGCCTTGATTATCTGGGAGTTAAGTGCTGGAGTTTTAGAGGGGAAATAATTTCATGTGTTTTCTGCGTCTACAACAATCTATGTCAACACATCGTTAAAACAGAAACGTTTTTCGTGTTTTAGTAATAAATGACAACATTTGGACATGAACTGTATAATGTGTGAACGCGAAGTCCAAATATCAAATAAACACTTTCACAAAAGGTACAAGTGCAATATGACAGCTTCCATGGTGCAGCGGTAAGAACTGCTGGGTTGAGACCGGCTTCCCCGCAAGTTTACCTATTTTGAGTAGTGAGCTGCTCTTATTGTTAATATTATACAATAAAAACATACATTTGACTTGCGTCTCTAACAGCCAGTGTACATTCATAGTTTTATTGAGTGTTCCTGCTCACGCTGAATTAGTATACACCATATTGTCCATGATGTCAAAGCCACACTGACAAAAAAACAGAGACATATTTACTGTATATATGATATTTAGAGTAATTCATTTTATGACCTGTATAGTTAATTTCGGAAAACATTGTGGCACTGATGCAACATTATTCATATTATTCATATTGAGTCACACGCCTTCTTGTGGTTGTAATCAGTGACCATGAGTTTTTTTTTTTTTCGATAATAATAATCTTGCCAGTGTCCACTTTTTGGTATATGGTGTTCTTTCTTTTGTACTCCAGGACATGCAGAGGACAGAACAGTACAGAGAGGTCAGTTCAGCACTATATGCAATCATCAAATTCAAATGTTAACAGTTCACACACACCCAAGGACCGTCCTTTTACATTTACGACATGTGTACCTGTTACAATGTACACACTTCTCTCTGTGCTGTGGTTCCTATTACACTGAAGGGATGCCTGACACTCACTGATTTTACTTTCCTGGGGAAGCGGCTGTCTTGGAACAGAAGCTTGTCGATGTTGCATCCTCTTTTTCTTTATCCATCACCTTTCCTTGTAAGAAGCCACAATGAAGTTTTTATCAGTGGACTCGTGTATGCCTTGTACAGTACAACAGCAACAACAACAATATTTATTTATATAGCACATTTTCATACAAAAAAATACACAATAAAAAACACAATAAAAAATAAAAATAAGTCAACATTAATTAACATAGAATAAGTAAGGTCCGATGGCCATTGTGGACAGAAAAAACAAAAAAAACCCAGACGGCTGGAGAAAAAATAAAATCTGTAGGGATTCCAGACCATGAGACCGCCCAGTCCCCTCTGGGCAATCTACCTAACATAAATGAAACAGTCCTCTTTGTATTTAGGGTTTTCATGGAAGGACCTGATGATGATGGTCACGTAGACTTCTGGCTTTCAGTCCATCAATGTTGGTGCATCATGATGCTTTGAGTAGGTGGTGGTGGCGCAGACCGCCACCACAAAGAAACCGGAAAAAGAAACAGAAGAGAGAGTTGGGGTCAGTACGGATTTTAGAGCCACTATGAATAGTTATTATGATGAATTGAACATACAGAGTATCAGGATTAAGTTAAAGTGAAGTTATAAAAGGCCATGTTAAAGTAATGTGTTTTCAGCAGTGTTTTAAAGTGCTCTACTGTATCAGCCTGGTGAATTCCTATTGGCAGGCTATTCCAGATTTTAGGTGCATAACAGCAGAAGGCCGCCTCACCACTTCTTTTAAGTTTAGCTTTTGGAATTCTAAGGAGACACTCATTTGAAGATCTAAGGTTACGATTTGGAATATAAGGTGTCAGACATTCCGATATATAAGATGGAGCGAGATTATTTAAGGCTTTATAAACCATAAGCAGAATTTTAAAGTCAATCCTGAATGACACAGGTAACCAGTGTAGTGACATCAAAACTGGAGAAATGTGTTCGGATTTTCTTTTCCTAGTTAGGATTCTAGCAGCTGCATTCTGCACTCGTTGCAAATGATTTATGTCTTTTTTGGGTAGTCCTGAGAGGAGTGCGTTACAGTAATCTAGTCGACTGAAAACAAAAGCGTGAATTAATTTCTCAGCATCTTTCAATGATATAAGAGGTCTAACTTTTGCTATGTTTCTTAAGTGAAAAATGCTGTCCTAGTGGTCTGATGAATATGCATTTAAAATTCAGATTACAGTCAACAGTTACCCCTAAGTTTTTTACTTCCGTCTTAACTTTTAATCCTAGTGCATCAAGTTTATTTCTGATAACCTCATTGAATCCATTAATTTCAGTTTTCTCTTTATTTAGTTTGAGAAAATTACTATTCATCCATTCAGAAATACCAGTAAGACATTGTGTTAGTGAATCGAGAGAGTCGGGTCATCAGGTGCTATTGATAAGTACAGCTGTGTGTCATCAGCATAGCTGTGGTAGCTCACGTTGTAACCTGAGATAATCTGACCTAACGGAAGCATGTAGATTGAGAAGAGCAGCGACCCAGGATAGAGCCTTGTGGAACACCATATCGGATATCATGTGTCTTTGAGTTTATTACCACAACTAACAAAGAATTTTCTCCCTGCCAGGTAGGATTCAAACCAATTTAAGACACTGCCAGAGAGGCCCACCCATTGACTAAGGCGATTTCTAAGAATATTGTGATCAATGGTGTCAAATGCGGCACTCAGATCTAAGAGGATGAGAACAGATAAATGGCCTCTGTCTGCATTTACCGCAAGTCATTTACTACTTTAACGAGTGCAGTTTCTGTGCTGTGATTTGTTCTAAAACCTGACTGAAATTTATCAAGAATAGCATGTTTATTTAGGTGGTCATTTAACTGCATAATGACTGCCTTCTCTAGAATTTTACTTAAGAAGGCAGGTTAGAGATGGGTCTAAAATTTTCAAAGCAGAGGGGTCAAGATTATGTTTCTTAAGTAGGGGTTTAACTACAGCAGTCTTAAGACAGTCTGGGAAGACCCCCGTATCTAATGACGAATTTACTATGTCAGAATATTGTCAATTAGCACGCCTGATACTTCTTTGAAAAACCTTGTTGGTATTGGGTCAAGGACGCAGGTGGAGGGTTTCAGTTGAGAGATTATACTATGTAATTCAGGTAAATCTATCCTGGTGAAAGATTTAATTTGTTTATAATGGAGTACCGGGGCTTTGGAGGTTCTGCAGTGTTGGGGAGATATACTATGTTATCTCTAATATCATTAATTTTTTGATTGAAAAATACAGCAATGTTCTCACAGGTTTCACTGGAAGTATTCTGGGGTCATTCCTTTGTGTTACCTGGGTTTAACAGACGATCAATTGTAGAAAATAAGACTCTGGGATTACTAGCATTGTTATTTATAATATTAGAGAAATAGCAGCCTCTCAAGACGGACTGTGTTATTGTATTCTGTTATTTTAACCTTCAATATCTCATAATGGATAGTTAGTTTAGTTTCCTCCATTTACGCTCAGCTCTACGACATGTTCTTTTAAATCAGACACTCTTTGGGTCTTCCATGGAATAACAATACTAGAAGATTTTTTAACTGTCTTTTCAGGTGCAACTATGTCAACAGCAGCTCTTACTTTAGAATTAAAGTTTTCCACCTTACTATTTACATTATCCTCGCTATTATAGTTGGCACTATAAACGGACTGATTGCTTAGAATAGTTGTAAGTTTTAAAGCTGCTGATGAGTCAAAGAAGCGTTTTTTAACAAATGCTTCTCATGAGTGTTTTCTATCTTTATTTCTATATTAAATAGTAGAAGAAAATGGTCTGATAGACGAATATCAATGACCTGCTTTATATCAACTTTAGTCCTTTAGTAATCACTAAGTCTAACATATGACCTGCTTTATGTGTAGGCTGATTGACGAGCTGTCTCAAATCAAAAGAGTCCAGGAGGTTCATGAATTCTTTTACTTTTGGTCACACTGATTGTCGACATGAAAGTTAAAGTCGCCGACTATTAAGAGTGTCATAGTTCGTAATTAAAATTGACATTAAGTCAGAGAATTCCTCAAAGAAAGACGCGTTATATTTAGGAGGTCTATACACGGATAATACTAGAACGTGAGAATCTCCATGAATAACAACGGCGAGATACTCAAAGGACTTAAATTTACCAAAACTAACATCTTTACATTTTAATCGGCTCAAGTAAATGTTTGCCAATCCGCCCCCCTTTATTCACTGGCGGTCTGCACGAGTAAAACTGTAATCCAGAGTCGCAGATTCGATTAAAACAGCCGCGCCGTCTGAGTTAAGCCACGTTTCACTTAGTGCAGTAAAATCAACGTTTCTATCACTAATAAGATCGTTTATAAAAAATGTCTTGTTAGTTAAAGCTCTAACATTTAATAGTGCCATATTTAATGTTTCGGAGGGGCAGAGCTGAATTCTATGCGCGTTATTGGCATTTGGAACAAAAACTAAGTTATTTTTGTTAACGCCGCTCTGTGTGTATTTTTTATGTAATCTACAATCTGTTTTTATAGTTTTAATGCATTGTTGATCTAAAGTAGTAATTGCAATTAAATTATTGGTGTTTATGCCGCACTGCCTAGATTTTTTACGTGCATTAAGATTGGTTATTAGATTATTAATGTTGTGCACTTTAACGGAAGACTGTGTTAAGCCATTATGTCCTATCAAAGCAGTAGCATAACGGAAGGGGTTAAAAGTAGAAGTAGACATTCAAGATAGACAAATTACCTTAGCGATGTTTTCGGAGAGGACCCGGGCGCCCAATCTATTCGGATGCAGTCCATCCCGCTTGAAGAAGCGCGGCCTTTCCCAAAAAAGATCCCAGTTGTCAGTAAACCCGATGGGACTCGGACTCGAGCACCGGGAAAACAAGAAACAAAAGATTTTCGATTAGGGCATGTGATATTGAGGTTTCGTACAATCGAATCACCTACCACGATTACATCACCCGGGGTTGAAGGCAAACTGGGGACGCGTAGAGGGTCGAACCGGTTCTGGATTGAGATGCTCGCCTGTGCCGATAAAGGTGTTCTAGCCTTGAACCCCCGCCTGCATAGCTGAAACCCGCCGAGGTCTTCATCGTCGTTGTCGTTGCTCCGACGAAGCACGGGGGTGAAGCTTACTTGCCCTTGCAATTGAGCGGCACAAAGTGGTATTGATGTTACGTCGACTTCAGATGTCGAGGATGGTTTATCCAGCAGCTGAGCCTTCAAGTCTCAGAGGTACCTTCTTCGGGACAGGAGTTTCTGAATCTGTTTGTCGAGTACCTGGAGTTCTTCGACGACGATGGCAATGCAATTCATCTCACTGCCGGCCATTGTCTGCTTCTACTTCCGCTTCCGCTTTGTAACCTAGGAAAGAAAGAGAGAAAGAATCCCAATCAGGATCAAACTGGATTTATTAAACGCCAACACTTAGCTTCCAATCTTCGACACCTGTTTAATGTAATATATTCACCTGCAAACATCCTGGAGTTATTATTATCATTGGATGCAGAAAAAACATTTGATATGATTGAATGGAACTACCTTTTCACTACATTAGAGAAATTTGGGTTTGGCCTGAATATTTGTGCATGGATCAAAGTACTGTATACCAATCCAGAAGCTTCAGTTTGCATTAGCGATATTTGCTCAGACTACTTTAGCCTAGAATGAGGTACCAGACAAGGATGCCCCTTGTCACCAGTGCTATTTGCAATCGCCATTGAACCACTGGCAGTTCACTGTTGAAATGTTTATCAGATAAAAGGGATTATCAGAGAAGGACTGGAACAGAACATTTCTCTATATGCAGATGATATGGTCCTGTACAGTATACAGTGGAACCTCGAGATACGAGTTTAATTCGTTCCAGCACTGAGCTTGTATAGCGAATTTCTCGTATCTAGAACAAACTTCCGCATTGAAAATAATGGAAATCCAGTTAATGCGTTCCGCACCCCCAAAAATATCAACATAAAAATCAATTTTCCTAACAAATAACAATAATAATATATACAAGTGGAACCTTGGTTTACGAGTGTTTTGCAAGACGAGCTAAATTTTTTAATTAATTTTGACTTGATAAAACGAGCGATGGCTTGCAATACAAGTAGTATGGATACACTTTGTCTGCTGAGCGTCATGTGAGCATAACTGAGCTGATGGTTCTTTTCTCGTGCGCATCTCTCTCTCCTTATCTCTCTCGCTCGCGCACGCGTCTCTCTCTCTCTCTCTCCTTATCTCTCGCTGCACGCGTCTCTCTCTCTCTCTCCTTATCTCTCTCACTTGCTCGCGCCGCGTCTCTCTCTCTCTCCCCTTATCTCAATCGCTCGCGCACACGTCTCTCTCTCTCTCCCCTTATCTCAATCGCTCGCGCGCGCCTCTCTCTCTCTCTCTCTCTCTCTGGCAATCGTCTCCTATTCTCCGTCTGCATGTCCGCGATATTTTTGGATACGCTTATACAGCGAACAGCTACAGCAAAACAATGAAATCACAAGCGCACAAACGCGTAGATCCTCATGCTACGGGAGAACAAGGAACACTGAGTGAGCTGACGGACTGGCAGCGTCAGCTTGGGTGAATCCCCGAGTCGAGGCGGATTGGGAAACGCGTCACGCATAACCACAGCCTGGCTCGTGGCTCGTTACGCGAGCCAATTCTCGTATTTAGATTCGAATTTTTCGCTCATACTTTCCTCTTATCTTGAATTTCTCGTATACAGAGGTGATCGTATCTAGAGGTTCCACTATATATCAGACCTACAAAATGCTGTGCCTGCAGTCTTAACAGCACTCACAGAATTTCAAAATATCTCTGGTCTCAGAATTAATTTGAATAAAAGTGTGCTCTTTCCAGTGAATTCTCAAGCACACAATATTAGATTGGACACCTTCCCTTTTATCATCGCAGATCAGTTTAAATACCTCGGGGTAAACATCACAAGTAAACATAAAACTGTTTATCAACAAAATTTTGCCATCTGTATGGAAAAAATTAAGCAAGACTTGCATAGATGGTCAACCCTTCATCTCACTCTAGCTGGAAGAATTAACGTTGTTAAGATGAATATCCTTTCTAAGGTTCTCTTTTTATTTCAAAACATTCCAATATACATCAATAAATCATTCTTTAAGCAATTAGATTCAACAATAACCTCATTTATTTGGAGCTCAAAACATCCACGTATCCAAACAGCGTCTCTACAAAGACATAAGACAAAAGGTGGCATGGCTCTACCTAACTTTCAGTTTTATTACTGGGCAGCAAACATACAAGCGATAAAAACCTGGACACAAATAGATGAACATACGCAGGCCTGGTCCGCAACAGAAATAAAATCCTGCAGTACTTCTATATATTCCCTGCTCTGTGCCCCTATAAATGCAAGTTATCACCAATATACTAACAGCCCAATTGTGCTTCACTCACTCAGAATATGAACCAATGTAGAAAGTATTTTAAGATGGAGAATATTTTATCTGTAGCACCTCTGCATGAGAACCACCTCTTTCAACCCTTGCAAACATATAAAGTTTTTAATATCTGGAAAAGATTTGAGATTAAATTACTTAGAGATCTTTATACAGACAACGTCTTTGCATCCTATGAACAATTACACTCTAAATTTAACTTTCCAGCTACACATTTCTTTCACTATTTTCAAATCAGAAACTTTGCCAAACAGAACCTGCCCGATTTTCCCCATCTCGCACCTTCCTCTATACTGAAAAAAATATTCCATTTACACCATTGCTGCAATATATAATAATATTTCACAGTCCCTCCCTTTCAAAGATCCAAGAGGACACTGGGAAAAGGATCTCTCAATTAATATATCAGAAAAGGAATGGAAGGTAGCAATGCAGAGAATTAATTCGAGCTCCATATGTGCAAAGCATACAATTATTCAACTCAACATTATATATCGAGCACATCTGTCTCACTTAAAACTGTCCAAAATGTTTCCAGGGCAAGATCCAACCTGTGAACGTTGCAATCAAGATCCAGCCTCACTGGGCCACATGTTTTGGGCCTGCACCAAATTAACATCATTCTGGACCAGAATCTTTAAATGCCTTTCAGACAGCCTTGGTGTCCCAATCCCTCCTAACCCACTAACAGCTGTGTTTGGTGGGCTCACAGAGGGGCTTAATGTGGAGAAGGACAAACAAACTGTGGTTGCCTTCACTACACTATTGGCACGCAAACATATTTTGCTAAACTGGAAGAATTCTAGCCCCCCTCTTTTAAGTCAGAGGGTAACTGATGTTTTATATTATTTGAAATTGGAAAATATCAAATTCGCAGTTAGAGGATCTGTGCAGAACTTTTTCCAAACCTGGCAGGATCTAATCAATAATATTTTAGAATAAGTTCTTAAAGCACTGAGGAAGTAGATTCTCTTCCCATTTCTTTTTCTTCTGCCTTTATCTGTATCCACCTAATAAACTCATCAATTTATTCATTTTTCCATTTTATAAGTTTTAGTCTGTTGGCCATGTTCTTTTTATCAGGGGTGGGGGTTAATTTTTTGTAAAAATTGATCCATTTGTATTGAATGATTACAATAAAATCAATAAAATTTAAAAGAAGAAAGAGGTTGTGTTTTACTAACATGCTGGAATTCTATGAGGAGGCAACAAAAGGTTACGATTAAAGTGGAGCAGATGAAATTATTTATTTGACAAGATGACACATAAGAGGTTGGACATGAAAATAAAAGAAGTGGAAGTTCAGGGTGATGTTTTTAGATGGGTACAGAATTGGCTCGGACACAGGAAGCAGACGGTGATGGTGAGATGAACCTCATCACAATTGTCTGATGTTAAGAGTGGTGACCAGCAGGGGGCAGTGCTGGGGCCGCTTCAAGTTTTAACAATTACAAATGATTTAGATAGGAGTATAAGTAACAAGCTGGTTATATATGCAGATGATACCAAGATACAGTAGGTGGATTGGCAGATAATTTGGAATCCATAAAATCATCACAGAGGGACTTGGACAACATACAGGATTGGGCAGATTTGTGGCAGATGAAACTTAATGTCAGTAAATGCAAAGTATTACACGCAGGAAATAAAAATGTGAGGTTTGAATACATAATGGGAGGTCTGAAAATCAAGTCCAAATTTGAGTCCTTGGCTTCCAGGTCACCAGTTCAGATCAAGAAATGGTACTCAGCACACAGCTGCATGTCTGACCAGGCTGAGGACAACACAGTACTCCTCTGTAAAATGCTAGAATTCCAGATTATGATAATCCAGCAGTTAAAGTAAAATGTTACCCAGGATTGAGGTTTTTCATATTTTTCCTGACTATGAACCCCCCTGTCCCAGTGACATGCTGACCCACATACACTGCATAAGGTGAACAGCCGCTGGACTCTACAGAATTGTAAGTATCGCACTATGTCTCCTCCTGTGACTGTTGCACTTTTCATGTTTAAATCTCATTAAATCTGACTTGAGATCTCTCAGGTGCCAGGAGAGGCTGTCAGCCGAACTCGAATGTCATCAGTGTGCAGTGTTCAAAGGCCTTGGGACCTGGAGGACCTGGTGGCTTCATCAGCTGTAGTCAAAGCCCACAAGCAGTGCTTCTGAAAGTTGTAATAATTCATTTATGGGTCTTTTCTAATTTCTGTTATGTGCAATTTTTTTATTACATTTATAAATACTATGATGGCCAATTTGTATTTATTTTTTATTGTCATGTGCATGTTACATTTATTTTACATTTTAGTTACTTTTTTTTACTTATTTAGATTTTTTAAATTTACTGTTATTTTTATTTCTCTGTTGTCTATGCAAATGTTGAATTTATTGCATTGTTTTATTTGTATAATCTGTTTTTAACAAAACTAAAATAAATTTGTGCTTAATAAATTCTTCCTGATGATCTTATTAATTTAGATTTTATGCTAAAATAATTGTAATACATTTCACCATCACTCAGGGGAGAGTGAGCTGGAAGGCCCCATGGAATTTTTTGCCAAGTCCCTAGAATCACCTCTGATTATGGGATAGCCTGTAAAAGTTTAGAGTTGTATTTATACAAAATAAATTAGAAGAACATGTTACAGAGACAGTGACCGTCTTCTCAAAATTCAATCAAGAGATATGAACATCTGAACAGAAGACAGTGGATTACGTAATGAAGACAAGCTCTCTGCAGTCAAAGTCACCAGTGAGGTGGTCACTTGAAGCTACTACCAGTGATGGCCCTCTAAGACCTAAGAACTGTAAAACTAAAATATAACCATAAAAGAAACGTGTGCAGAGATTCCTCAGACAACAAGCTGTCCAAAAGAGACTTTCTTTATGGGCTTGTAACCACAAACTGAACTCAAGCTGATCTGATGGGCACAACAAGTGACCCATAAGCAGATACTGAGTGGGTAACTAGAAGGGTCCTCAGCAGAGCCGGTGACTTTCTTTAGAACTCAGCACGTGCGTCACTTCTGACCCTGTGGAGTAATAAGGCTGAAAGCTCCTCTCCATGGAACCGTAGAGATGGATGCCATGACAGAGCTCTGAGATCCACTCATCGGAGCCAAGCTCTTTGTCAGTGACTGAGGCCACTCTGGAAAGACTTGTGACTACACATCTCCTGCTTTTTCCTATGAAATTGGAGAGAACATAACAAAGAATCTAAAAATGAGTTGAAGAAACCAACAGCACATCTCAGACAATGGGCCGCACGTTCAGAGTGGCAGAGACAAAACTCCACAAACCACAATCAGAGTTCTCCATTTGTTGAGACATGCAAGAATACACAACACTGGACATCATCATTAAAGGCTTGGAGTTACAAACCTGTGCCAAGATAAATGAGAACTCTAAGCATACAGCCGACTCAGGACCTCCTCCATCATGTCTGATTGTTCCTGTGCAACTATGTAACCCCATGAGTGGGTCAGTTACATTGAAATTTGACATGTTTTTGAATAACTTGGTGACAAAAACATTTAATTGCAACATAGCAATTTAGTTCTTTGTCACCTAAGGCTGTGCATTAGAGCAGCACACGTTGACTGTGACGTGACACTAAAATAATAAAAAGTGAAATACAAAATTGAGCAGGCTGAACAACTAGCAAACAGGCTCAGAATGACCAGCCACTTCCCAATTATGTTTGTTTGTCTCGTCTGTCTTGTGTCCCATTTCTTAAACCGAGTCGGCTTAAGTTACCTTGATGGAAGTCGAACAGCCTGGAATCCAACTACAGCGAAAGATAAGAAAAATAAAGTAGCAGCCTTACTAAATTAGCAAATAAAATACTGGCAATGACAAAACCAAAACTGATAGTGAATTATTTCATTGATTCTTCACACCCACACCATTCACGCAACTCTGAGAAGTGAGAGAAGAGACCGTACTATGGGATGGACAAATTGACTAATAAAGAGCACCAGCATGGCTAGAATGAATGGTCAGTTTAACAGCTTTTGCATAGCCTGCCCTCACCAATTGTTCTGACATGGACATTGACGACTGGATTAACTCCAGAACATGTAGTCAAGAACCTGTCCGCATGTCCAAGGAGGCCTCACACCAAATGAGGCTGTTTGTTGTTGGAGTAAACTCTTGTGTCGTCTGTCTAATAACGAAGTGCTACAAATCTATCTGATTCTGTTTAATATCTAATATGAGCTCCTCAGATGATGTGCACTCACCTCCTATTTGATAAGCCACATGCCATTCATCACATCAAATTGTTCTCTTGACTGACATGTTCTGATTTATTAAAGAACTGAAAACATTTTGGTGATTCGTTTCACATAAAGGAACAGTGTCATATTGGCTAAGCCAGGACTCAGTGTGTTGACACAAATGTTCTCAATATAATGGCGATAGCCAAAGCAGCTTAATTTACATGTGAGCAAATGTTTACCAAGCAACATTTTCAGATGCAATGAAGTGTATGGACTGGCATATCAGTGGCGGATCTGATTTTACTTCTTGGTCCTTTTTGTATTTTCATTTTTCATTAAATCAGTTCCTGAGAGACGTCCAGCTGAAGGCAGACTGACTTTATTTGGTTTTGGCACGCAAGTCTTTCTTAAGCTGCCGATGCCAAATCCTTTTTCACTTACGTTTAACTTCAGTACAGATGCCAGTTCTCCTCACCAGGCCTTTCCCTCAAATGTGTTTTTATGTTTCAAACTGGTCAATCACAGGCAAATGACACCCAGCAAGTCTCAGTGGCGCTGTCCAATGGTCAATGGGCAATGAACAAAGAGCCACAACTCAACTACTGGCAAACTTGATGCACGAAACTTTGCACCAATTATCAGTCAAAAGGTTGGCTTATGTGCACCCAAGTAAACCTGTGACTGAAAGTCCACTCCTTCATTTATAGCACAAGGCAAGCAATAGAAGTGTGATCTCTGCCTGAGCTTAGCTTCTGTTCTGTAGGAGGCCATTGTTGCCTTGGGTGTGAGTGTAACAAAGTCTGGGGTCAATACTTTGGGTAACCTGGGGCCTTATGTATAAACGGTGTGTACGCACTAAAATGTTTACACGCTCACATCCCGAGGTATAAAAACTAAACTTGACGTAAAGCCACACACATTCTCATGCCAGCACCACCCTTCGTACACACGTTTCTGCTCGGTTTTGCAAACTGGAGGCACTCAACGACAAAGCAGTGCTACTGTTTCTGTGGTCTGCTTTTCTTTTTTAGATTCACATCTATGATGCGGGTTTTATCAAATACACTGAAAGTGGAGAAAGAAAACGGAAGGACAGGAATTGGCGGTTGGTACGTCTGACAGAGACAGTACTGCCGCAATAAATTATTTCATCGAAGGTCGCGCACGGCGAAGCAAGCATCTAGCGTGACACAGGAACAGTCTCTGGACTGGGCGCCAGCTCGTCACTATCACTGCACCACCGTGTTCCCATGTGTAATACATGCTGTAATTCAGGGATGTCGAACTCCAGTCTTGGAGGGCCTCATTGGCAGCAGGTTTTCGTTCTAACAGTCTTCTTCATTAGTGACCAGTTCTTGCTGCTAATTAACTTCTTTATCTTTAGTTTTAATTAACTTGCTCAGGCCCTTTCTTGTTTCTTGTTCCTTAATTAGCAGCCAAACAATAATGAGACACAAGACAAGTCATCCATCATGAGCAGCTCACCTGTGCCCAACCACACAATATCTGAAAATAAAGAAAGGCAATGGTCTTGGTAAAGTTGATCTCTCAGGTCACCAAAACATTCTGACAGTTTTCTTAGAAAAAACAGAAAAATCAACAGTTCTGGAAATGTCTGCTGTGGCAGAATGAGAGCAGCAACAGGCCATTGAATTAAATAACGGGTTTAATTCACAACAAGAATAAGCTTCTCATTAAGAAACTGGTCAGAGTGAAATTGGTTGGAGTTTGAAGCCCCAATTTAGCTTGTCATCTGTTGGCTCGTTTCATGTCTCACTTCTGTTTGGCTGTCATTAATGAAGAAAATAATTCAAAGGACTGAATCCTTAGAAACAGGGCTACTAAAATGAAGAGAAAAGAAATGAATTAGCAGTGAAAACTGGTCACTGATTAGGAAAAGGGTTAACATGAAAACCTGTAGCCACTGCAGCCCACCAGGCCTCATGTATAAATGGTGCGTATGTACAGAAATGTTGCGTAAGAAGGTTTCCACATTCAAATCGCGATGTATAAAACCTACACTTCACGTAAAGCCACGCACTTTTTCATGGTACCTCATACCCTGTCGTATGCAAGTTCTCCACTCGGTTTTTCAGAATGGCGGCACCCAGTGTCAAAGCAGTGCTACACTTCTTGTGTGGTTACCCTTTCTTAGATTCACATCCACAACGGCGGCTTTATCAAATACACTGAAATTAATCGCATATCGTTATAAATTTAAGGCACCTGATTGTAATCAACTTGTAACAATATAACGGTGGACAGAATGGCCAAACTATTCCACTGGCATGGCTGCTTTTGCGTTGCTAGAGGACATCGCAAATGAAAGGTTTAGAAGAGAACGTGTATTCCGAGATCATACAGATTTCTTGACACATGATGATGACTGGCTTCTAAGTCGGTTTAGATTTCCAAGAGCGATCCTCTTGGCGCTGTCTGCTGAACTGGCGCCAGCTTTACAAAGGCAGACTTTGAGGAATTGTGCTCTACCTGCTCCTTTGCAAGTTTTGTCCACTCTCGGGTTTTCAGCCACAGGAGCTTTTCAGTGTGAA
Organism: Polypterus senegalus; assembly: GCF_016835505.1. Taxonomy (NCBI): domain Eukaryota; kingdom Metazoa; phylum Chordata; class Cladistia; order Polypteriformes; family Polypteridae; genus Polypterus; species Polypterus senegalus. Next base: position 26,505 of record NW_024379474.1, read on the forward strand.
CTGGCTGCCCGATCCGGTATTTCTCAGTCATCTCTGAGTCGTGCCATGCCATCTGTATGGGATGGTATTATACGCTTGTCAAGCAGATATATAAGATTTCCGTACACTACGGTTGAACAGGCAAACATCAAAGTGCAATTTGCAGCAATGTCCGGATTTCCCAATGTAATCGGAGAGTCGACTGCACACACATTGCTATAAAAGCACCGTCACAGAATGAATTTGTTTAAGTGAATAGAAGGCGTTTTCACTCTATTAATGTGCAAATCATCAGTGATGTGAAAATGCGCCTCACTAATGTTGTTGCGAGATGGCCTGGCTCAACTCATGATTCATTCATCTTGAGACATAGTAGTGTGGGGAACAAACTTGAAAATGGTGATGTGCGTGATGGCTGGCTTCTCGGTAAGATAAGACATTTATTACCTTTTTGGTCACAGTTGTACTTTATCTGTACGATGTAACCATATAACATGATAACTTAGGTGACAGTGGGTACCGGCTGAAGACGTGGCTCCTCACCATTCTCGCCAACCCACTGACTGAACAAGAGTGACGTTATACTGACATCCACTCTCGGACTCGGGCGGTGGTAGAACATACTATAGAGCAGCTTAAGGGCCGTTGGCGCTGCCTGGATAAGACTGGTGGAGTGCTGCTCTATAGTCCACAGAAAGTGTGTCGCATCGTGCAAGCATGTAGCATTCTACATAATGTGGCACTCATTCATAACTTGCCGGTACCTGAAGAGATGCAGCATGATGAACCTGACCCTGGACCACCAAATGATCAGCCACACCGGACAGCATTACAATGTCGAATGAATGTAATTAACAGAATGTAAAAACAGGTAAGCAGATTCATCATTTATTTTTTAGCAAATCAGTTAATTTTTCGCTAATGTCATACAATACAGCCTTGATATTTCTCAGTTCATTGGCCACATCTCTCATTGCATCCACCAATGCATTTTGCGATTATAGGACTGCATCAGTCAGCACACGGCCAGATGATCGCCCACCAGTTTCTGAGGCAGGGGTGTGTGAGCAGCCAGTGCCCGAAGATGTGGTCGGCACAGAAGGAGCACCATCATTGCCTGGAACCATGTCCTCCTCATTTGGGTCAGCTTTTGTACTATTGTCTAGAAGTAAATAAACAGTAATTAATACCTGATTGTTTGTCTAATTACTCATGCAAAGTATTTACACGAGTATGGATCATAGTAATCAAAAAAGAAATAAAAACTCACCGGCACCTGCGGTGATGTCAGAGTCTCCCTCACCCGCAGGTAGAATGTCGACAATGAGTGTGTTGCCAATCATTGCTGCAACTCGCTGCTCAAACGGCGTGAGCTCCAGGAGTTCAGTACCTCCACCAGTGGAGCTAACATGCAGACGATGAGCTGCCACTCTCCTTTTCACGGCAACTTTGATGTCTGACCACTTCTTTTTTAATTCAGTCACAGTACGATCTTCTGCTCCAGCACTCTTGACTGCGTCCGCCACGCTATGCCAGTCCATCAATTTCCTTTTGCTGCTAATGCCATTTCCTAAGTTGCCAAATAAAACATTTTTTCTGGCCTCTATTTCAGCTAGCAGTTTTTTTTTTGTTTTGTCACGTACTTTCGCCATTGGCTTGCTGAAGCGCTGTAGGTAACGGGCTATTTATATTGATTTGCATATTCAAAGAGGCGTAATTCTGGGAGGAGTGGGGGTGGGGCAGTAGGCGTGTGCACGAGCGTTAATTTCCACGCTGACCGGAAAATATGGAGCGGAAGAACACAGAAGTTGGAGTAAGCACAGATTCCCACATCTAGATTTTTCAGTGCGTAAGCACGTTTTGGCTTTTGTGCTTACGTCATGTTATAGTGCGAATTCTACGCACGGTGTAATGCATGAGGCCCCTGGAGTTTGACACCCCTGCTTTAATTCATTTCATCATGAAAATGATATCAAGTATTTAAATTGTTCAGAGAGCTGTAATATCATGAATGTCTTTATGGAGATCAGTGCCTGCACGCTCCTGTCTACGAAAGAGAAAGCCTGTTTAAGAAACACGTAGTGATTCACACACATAAGAGTACAAAGAATATAAAGTATTTGATGTGCTACTTTAGTTACGACGGGATTTGAGAATCTCTAGTAAATTAAACAATGATTTTAAGATGAAGTTTAAGATGTTCTACTTTAATGACAAAATAAACCATGAGTTTAAAGTGGACATTTCCGATTAAAGTTTGACACTTTGACCTTTATTTTCACTGTGTCCCTATTTTTTTCTTTTCTCTGTACCCCAATACATTTCCATAAGACGGTGGGCTACGACTCACCTTTTCATGGCACTTTTAATATCTGACCACTTCTTTTTTATTTTGGTCACTGTGCTTTCTGTACTTGATCTTTCAAGTTTCTCCGTCACTCTTTACCACTCGATCAACTTTCTTTTGTTGTTTATACCACTCCTTAATTAAGTCAACAAATAGTACGTTTTTCTTGCCTTCACTTTCCATTCGTGAAATTCTTTTTTCCCGCCGTGCTTTTGCCATTGTCTTTTCACAAAACGCTGAACACAAGGGGCTCTTTATATTGATTTGCATATTCAAAGGGAGGTAATTCTGGGAGGAGTCGGGGTGGAGCGGCAGGGCGTGTACGTGTGTTACATTTCACACTGACCAGGATTTATGAAATGGAAGTGTGTGACTTACTCACAGTTTAGTGCATCTGAATTTTTTGGTGTGTAGGCACATTTCCACTTTTGTCCGTATGCCATGTTTGAGTGTGAATCCTACTCACAGTGTTATACATGAGGCCCCAAGTGCTCAGCTGTAAGGGTAGAAAGACCATCTGTGATAGAGTTGGACATTGGTACTGCATTCAGTACAGAGTGTGCACTAAGAAGTAGAGCAGTTATAGACCAACGTGTTAGTCATGCTAAACAATGGAATCAAGTGATCACCCACTTTCTAGCAGTTTTTATGCCAGCCAAAGAGGACCAGCGTGTGTGAAAGCTGAACCTTGTTGAACTGCAGTACAACCCACAGCCACAGTTTGTAAGAAGAGAGAGAAACATCCTAAATGAATACCAGAGAGACTTTACACAGATCCTACAACAATCAGAAGGAAGCATCACCAGGAACCAAACCATAAATGTACCTACTTTGATTCTGAGCACTGAGCACTGACTGTAACTTGGTAGTTAAGATGAAGCCAATGGAGACACTCTGGCTTTTAGTACTACTGTAAATGAAAGACAGAACCTGTGTGAAGGACCATTAGCTGTTAGATGTTTCTCTTCCTAAATTTATTTGGAAAACTAAATTAAGTTTAAATCAGTCCCAAGCAACACTTCACATCTTCACACACACGCACACACACACACTCACTCGCACAGGCACAGAGGAGCAATAAGTGAGTGCAGATAATCTGTGAACAAATCAGCACCGCCATCACAGTGCCGGCTCTAGAGACTTGAGAAGTAGCTAAGAACTGTGATGACACCATTTAAAGGCCAGTCCTGAATGAATGAGGTTTACTGGGTAACTCCATCAATAAGGATTAAGGAATTTAAACTGACAAGTGCTGGGCCCTTTATCTGTAGCAGAGATAAACGTCAGACTAAGCTGGCATAGATTTGTGATGTGTGTTGTTCAGCGTTATATACTTACAGTGCATCCGGGAAGTATTCACAGCGCATCACTTTTTCCACATTTTCTTATGTTACAGCCTTATTCCAAAATGGATTAAATTCATTTTTTTCCCTCAGAATTCTACACACAACACCCCATAATGAGAATGTGTAAAAAGTTTACTTGAGGTTTTTGTAGAAAAACTGAGAAATCCCATGTACAGTACATAATTATTCACAGCCTTTGCTCAATACTTTGTCGATGTCCCTTTGACAGCAATTCCAGCCTCAGGTCTTTTTGAATATGATGCCACAAGCTTGGCACACTTATCCTTGGCCAGTTTCGCCAATTCCTCTTTGCAGCACCTCTCAAACTCCATCAGGTTGGATGGGCAGCGTAGGTGCACAGCCATTTTAAGATCTCTCCAGAGATGTTTAATGGGATTCAAGTCTGGGCTCTGGCCGGGCCACTCAAGGACATTCACAGAGTTGTCCTGAAGCCACTCATTTGATATCTTGGCTGTGTGCTTAGGGTCGTTGTCCTGCTGAAAGATGAACCGTCAGTCTGAGGTCAAGAGCGCTCTGGAGCAGGTTTTCATCCAGGATGTCTCTGTACTTTGCTGCAGTCATCTTTCCCTTTATCCTGACTAGTGTCCCAGTTCCTGCCCCCCACAGCATGATGCTGCCACCACCATGCTTCACTGTAGGGATGGTATTGGCCTGGTGATGAGTGGTGCCTGGTTTCCTCCAAACGTGACGCCTGGCATTCACACCAAAGAGTTCAATCTTTGTCTCATCAGACCAGAGAATTTTGTTTCTCATGTTCTGAGAGTCCTTCAGGTGCCTTTTGGCAAACTCCAGACGGGCTGCCATGTGCCTTTTACTAAGGAGTGGCTTCCATCTGGCCACTCTACCATACAGGCCTGATTGGTGGATTGCTGCAGAGATGGTTGTCCTTCTGGAAGGTTCTCCTCTCTCCACAGAGGACCTCTGGAGCTCTGACAGAGTGACCATCGGGTTGTTGGTCACCTCCCTGACTAAGGCCCTTCTCCCCCGATCGCTCAGTTTAGATGGCCGGCCAGCTCTAGGAAGAGTCCTGGGGCCTCATATATAAACGGTGCGTACGCACAGAAACGTTGCGTAAGAACTTTTCCACGTTCAAATCGCGATGTATAAAACCTACACTTGGAGTAAATCCACGCACTTTTCCACGGTACCTGATACCTTGTCGTACGCAAGTTCTCCGCTCGGTTTTTCAGACTGGCGGCACCCAGCGTCAAAGCAGTGCTACTGTTCCTGTGTGGTTACACTTTATTTTCCTGACGCGGCTTTATAAATACACTGAAACTAACCGCATATTGTTTATTAGTGTAATGCATCTGATTGTAATTAACTTGTAACAATATAATGGTAGAGGGAACAGCCATAGTATTCCAAATACCATAACTGCTTTAGCGTTGTTACTCTCACTGCACCTTCTTCTTCTTTCACCTCCTCTTGTTAGGAGTTGCCACAGCGGATCATCTTTTTCAATATTTCTCTCACTGCACGACTCGGAGTATTTATATCACTGTATCTGAGTGTGAATCACAGCAGCAGCTGATCGGAAAGGGAATTATCGGTATTCAGCTTCAAGGACACGCTGTCTCAGCCACTGCAAAATGTTTTAAAGCCTTTCCTGTACGGACCTTGCGGTTCAGAAACAGAAACAATATCATTTATAAGGTGAAATTCAGCAAAATATGTTTATTAAATTATACAGATAAAACTTTAACTTCATTTAAATAATCTATATTCTTCACTGGGAGTGTCGTTAAGGATAGAATAATTAAACATGTACTACAAAGATATTTCAATGTTCTTTAAACGTTTTGAAGAATCGGCGCTAAGCTTACAGATGGCTTAACGTCTATTACAGAGCTGATTGTATGGCGATCGGTTACTTGGGGAAAGAAAAGCACTGACTGCATTGACGTCTACGCCAATATATATTGAATATAAAACAGAAAGAGAAAATAACAACACAGCTAAAAACACAGCGACAAATTTCGGCAAAAGTTAAATGCTTGTGTCATGAGCAAGTGGCGCCTATCCAGTGTCTGCAACGGACGTTGTGCATAAGCTACCTTACTGATGGTCGGGCGAAGGAGCCACCGATTCTTCCTCTGCCCAGTGCCACCACAAGCCTAGAGCCGCCCTGATTGTACTGCTGCAATAAATTATTTCATCGAAGTGAAACACATGTTTAATAACGTGCTTTAACTCCTATCATCATGAAAATGACATCACGTATACATCTCAGTAATTTAGTTTTTCAGAGAACTGTAATATCACGAATGTAATGATTCTGTGTCCAGTTGGAGGAAGAGAGCGGTTTAAGAAGCAAGTAGTGATTCACACACATAGAGCACATAGAAGATCAAATACAAAACAAAGCATTTAACGTGCTACTTTAATTACGATGTGATTTGAGAAACTGGTTAATTAAACGATTTTAAGATGAAGTTTATGATGTTCTACTTTAATGACAAAATAAACTACGTGATTAAAGTGGAAATGTCGAGATTGAAGTTGACATTTCGTGCTTTTTCCCCACTGTGTGGCTTTTTTCTCTGTACCCTAATAAGCTTTCAAATGACACTCAGACAGTGGGCTACAACTCGCCTTTTCACGGCGACTTTGATATGTGACTTCTTTTTTATTTCCGGCACTGTGCGATTTGTGAATGTGAGCTTTCAAGTTTCTCCAACACGCTATGTCACTCGATCAACTTCCTTTTGTTGATTATACCACGGTTTATTTGAACAAATAGTATGTTTTTCATTTGCCTCCACTTGGTGTTTGCTGAAATTCTTATATTTTCCCCGTGCTTTTCCCATTGTCTTTTCACAGAAGGCTGCGCTTAAGGGCGATTTATATTGATTTGCATATTCAAATAGGCGTAATTCTGGGAGGAGTTGGGGCGTTACATAATGCGCGTGCACGAGCGTTAGTTTTCACGCTGATCGGGATTTATGTAGCGGAAGAACATGGAAGTTGGAGTACGCACAGATTCCTGCATCTGGATTTTTCTGTGCGTAAACACATTTCGGCTTTTGTGCTTACGCCATGTTATAGTGCGAGTTCTACGCACGGCATTATACATGCGGCCCCTGGTGATTTCAAACTTCTTCCACTTACGGATGATGGAGGCCACTGTGCTCATTGGGACCTTCAAAGCAGCAGAAATTTTTCTGTAACCTTATACAGATTTGTGTCTCGAGACAATCCTGTCTCGGAGGTCTACAGACAATTCCTTTGACTTCATGCTTGGTTTGTGCTCTGACATGAACTGTCAACTGTGGGACCTTCTATAGACAGGTGTGTGCCTTTCCAAATCATGTCACATCAACTGAATTTACCACAGGTGGACTCCAATTAAACATCTCAAGGATGATCAGAGGAAACAGGATGCACCTGAGCTCAATTTGGAGCTTCATGGCAAAGGCTGTGAATACTTATGTACATGTGCTTTCTCAATTTTTTTATTTTTAATAAATTTGGAAAAATCTCAAGTAAACTTTTTTCACGTTGTCATTATGGGGTGTTGTTTGTAGAATTCTGAGGAAAAAAGTTAATTTAATCCAGTTTGGAATAAGGCTGTAACATAACACAATAGCACAAAGCGTAGAAAAAATGATGCGCTGTGAATACTTTCCGAATGCACTGTATATGCTGAGCTGGAGGAACTTTCAGAGACCAAAGACAACGTCCACCCTGCAGGTGAGAGCCACACTTACAGGAAATCCAAGCAGACTGGGGTGTGTGGAACCTGAGAACATTTAGAAAGAAATTTAGAAGACAGAAGGGGTTAATACATCATGGCAAGAACAGGCCTTTCTACCTATCACATAATGTCTTTTCAAATTCCCCTAATATTATCAAAATGTACAAAAGTCTCTGAGTTTCTGCTTCCATCTGCACCTTTTCCATGTATCTACACTTATCTGTGTCAAGAAATAGATTTGTATGAAGTCTGTGCTCAGGTAACTTTATTTTAAAAGATGCCACCTGACAAAAGATGACATAAACTCCCTTAATATTTTTAAACCCCTCTGTCAGGTCACCTCCTGATGTCTCCATCCTAAAACTCATAAGATTCAGATCCTTCAAACCCCACAGTTCAGTCTCATCTCTCTTCTGTGGATTTTCTCTTGTGTTGTTAGGTCATTTCTCTAATATGGAGCCCAGCACCACAAACAATATTCCAGATGTGGACTCAGGATATGGAGATTCTTTTCGTAATTCATACTTCACACATCACAGGCGCTATATAACTCAGCTTCTCACTAGCCTTCTCTACTCTGTCTATTTGAGTTGGTGATGAACACACAGTGGTGACAGTGGTGAACAAATCTTCATCACGGTACACTTTCTAGTGCAGACATTCCATTGTGTAATTATATTGAAGAGCTTTCTTACTACATGTATAATTTTTTAATTTCATAATTAATTTCATCTCAGAACTCCAATGAGCCCAATGTCTTTCTTTCTATGTCATGTCAGTTCTTCACCTGTCTGCCCGCTGTCCCCCCTTATCTACATTCTGCTGTCTCGGCTCTCACTGAGTCCTGCATTAAAGCTTCTTGAAAGTCAAGTCGATATCTTATGTCCCACTACACTGAAATACTCTGACATTAATAACCAATAAATGAATGAGAGGTGATCTCCACATTTAAATCCATGGTAACTGTCCATCACACATGAGGCGCTGACACATAACATATTTAACTGGTTTGTCTTCTGTCTCTCTGTTGTGTCATCCTTAAATTGAAACCTATCTTCTGGGGCACGTATAAAAACTGGCAGGATTAAAATAGGCATTTTGGGAAGATTTCAATAGTGAGGACCTTTGTGCAGTTTGATAAGTTGTGAGGATTTCTTGGAGATTGCTATTGTGATAGATGCCAACCTACAGTTAAATAAGGAACATAAAAGATGACAGATGAAGCAGACACAGACCATCAAAGACTAGTGAGATGATTGTCTCATTCTCCTCTATTGTTTTGGAAGTGCGCACCTTAAAAAATTTCCAAACATGGCTGTTCCTGACCTGACAAGGCACATCAAGAAATGAACAGGACTGTTTGGAGGATCAAGACTGGGTTAGCTGTATACAATATTTATACTCTGGGACAGTACATCTGGAGACTGAGAAAAAGATCACCAAGTCACATCAGGAGTGACAAACATGTACAGTCATTGTGTGTTGTCTACCATCTAACACTTTTCCTCGCGTTATTTGCATATTCTGTATTTATTGGGGGTGTTGGGTTACTGATCCAGGTGTTGTCATTTACTTTTCTGACTTACTTTAATTAGTTCATCATATTTAATCTGTCAGTGTCACGGGAAGAGGTCTGAGATCAGTTTGAGGTTTACTTGTAATCCAAATTAAATACATCACTTAGTGTATTATAGCGTTATCATCTGGGGTAGGGTGAAGCATCATACATTGATCCATTAAAGATCTTCTAAGAAATTGTTTGTTTAGTTGGTCCTCTCTAATGTCTCATTCAATCTTCTTTCCAGACGCAGACTCTTCTATCTTGCTTTGTTCTTCCTACTGATGGAGACTCACTCAGCTCCACTGTCATTGCTGATGTCTCTTCAGAGGACCTGAGAAAGGAGCTTTCATGTCTGAAAAACATTCTGGAGAAGATCACTCAGTGGGACTTCATGACATTGACATCAGGTACAGCGTCTGTTCATGTTGTTCTGAAAGATCACTGAATGTCCTCTTTTGAAGAACCAGAGTGACGATAAGCGGACATTGAGTTGTGAGACGCATGAAGAGGGCCTGCGCTTTTACATTTAATTAGGATGTTTTATTATATATTTATAGATTTTGATGTTTGTACACTGCTTAGTGTTTCTACACTCAGATTTTATGCTTAATTGCTTGTCATTTTCTGTTTTATTTAAACTTCAGTGCATTTGTAATACGTGTTTAATAATTCAACTAACATTGCACAGTGTCATTCTTCTTTATATCTTTTAATTTTTAGGTCGTGAAGCTCCAGTTCTCACCCTACAGCCCTCTGTGCCTTGCCGGAGAGACGAGTTTATACAATGTGAGTTTGTGCTTTGACTCAACAGATCATCACAATTGAAATTGTTTCTCTTTTAATATCTCAAGTTATGATATGAAAGTGTAACCAGCAGAAAGAGCCACGTGAGTGTCATGTGACTGAAGAGAAGAAAGTGTGGGGGTGGGTCCTAAGACCAGTGCATTATGGGATAGAGAGACTCAGGAAGAGAATCACCAAAGCAGTCTGCTGGACTTGAGTCTCTGAAGGATCAGGTGACCTCGCATGAAATAAAAATGAAATCCTGAGGACTACGCCAGCTGTTCCTGTCACTCAAGTCCAACCTCCATTTATATTTTCCTTTTTTTTGTTCTTACTTTGTTCTTTCTGTTTTCCAGTCTCGTCATTCTGTTGCTTTTCTATTTCAGTTGTTCCCTTATAATTTTGCTAATAATGGTTTATTTATACAGAACACTCCATGTAACGAATGAAGCCCAATGTTCATCACACACACCCACACACACAAATAAATTTAAATTACCATTAGGATACGCATATACAGTCATGTGACAAGGTAAGTACACCCCTTAATTTGTTTTTTTCTTAATCCTATCTAGAATATTAAGATTTGGTCTTCATTTTAACAGCATTTATAGATAATTAATAAAGTTATTGAAATGAAGAAAGAAATTTCCATTTTGCAATAATTTATTCCATGAAAAGTGACCAGACGTCCAATTTGCGCCTGTTAAATCCCCCCTTGACTCTAACAGCTGACATTGCCCCTCACGTTGCCATTCCCTCTGACTGTCCAGCAGTCACTAACGTCAACTGAGATGTTTATTCCTCTCCTCCATGCAGAATTCTGTCAGCTGTGTGACGTCTCAGGGGTGTCTTGGATGCACAACTCATTTCAAATCCCCCAGAGCATCTCGATGAGATTCAGTTCTGGGCTTTGACTTGGCCATTCTAGAAGACTCCATTTCTTTCCTCAAATGTGACCTTATGGCATTTATCGTAATTCTAGAATTTTATTTTTCATTCACACAGATTCTGTCCAATCAGATGAGCTCTTTACTGTCAATGGCCTACATTTGCGTCTTGTCAGCGCAGCTCCTGATTGGTTCTTGTTAATTGTCAGTGTTGCAATGCCACCCAGTCATTTTCTTTTGTATCCTTTCAGACTTCTGTCCACTCACACTGGACATCAACACGGCACACAGAGACCTTCATCTGTCTGAATGGAACAAGAAAGTGACATGTTAGAGGACAAAGCCTGAATATCCTGATTATCCTGACAGATTTGACTACTGGGAACAAGTTCTGTGCAGAGAGGCTCTGACTGGGACTCGCTCTTATTGGCAGGTGGAGTGCACTGGAGACTGGATTCTGATTGGAGTCGCATATAAAGGACTGAGCAGGAAAGGAAAGGACATGGAGTGCAGCCTGGGAATCAATGACAAGTCCTGGAGTTTACTGTGTTCTAATTCCCAGTATGCTCTGCGTCACAACGATGACGAAACTTTCATCAGCGCCCCCTACAGCCCCAGAATAGGTGTGTATCTGGACTGGCCTGCCGGCTCGCTGTCATTTTATAGCGTCTCACACATAATGACCCTCCTGCACAGGTTATACACCTCCTTCACTGAGCCCCTCTATCCACGGTTTGGGTTTTGGCTTGATTGTAAGTCATGCGTAAAAATCTGCCATCTGACACCATGTGACCACTGATCAGTACCCTCGACCGGTCACTTGATGTCCCCACAAGTGCAGATCCTCTGTGTTTGTAGTTTGAGGTCAAAATGAACTTTACAGGATGGGTGGGTGGGTAGCACCTCTGTTATTGACTTTGTGGATGAGAATGCAGGATGAGTGTGGATGTCAGGGTCTCCATTATTATTGGGTTTGAGTAGCCAATTGGGTCATAGTGAGGGTGGTGACACCTCAGGCCTACAAATTCCAGTCTGACCAGCAGGGGCCACTGTTGGCTCAAAGTTATATGTGCTTTAGGCTGACACTAGAACAACTGCTGTGGCCCATGAGTGTCACTGAATGTCACGTGCTGAGTAGGACAGGCATGTGGTCCTGCTGGAACAGCACTACTGACAGGCACATGTAGACTGAGTATGAAGATCTCCTCAATGGTGACAGTATGTAGGAGCACAGAGTGACAATGTGACTTAAGTGTCGTCCTCTCAGTTTGCAATTTGTGCGACTCCATTATTAACTCAGGGGTCCACCACTTCTGAATGAACAAACTGTGAGTGTCTGACGATGAGGACTCACTGGTCAGTAAGATGTCGACCATACAGACAGAGTCACTTGATGTCACGTTAGACATTAAACTGCACCTCCTTCTCCTTGACCCCAGAACTTTAACTACTTGTACTCTGGAAACTCCGACATCCTCAGAAAATGAATTGATTAGAAAGAGAGCACTGATTAGTTAGGGTTAGGGGCTGCTCTGAATTTTACACAGCAAATCAGGTAAATAGATAGATAGATAGATAGATAGATAGATAGATAGATAGAGATGAAAGATATAGATAGATAGATAGATAGATAGATAGATAGATAGATAGATAGATAGATAGATAGATAGATAGATTTGTTGTTTTCTATGAATTGTTTTGTAAGTGGTGTTGATTTTGTTGTTGCATGTTTTGTGTGTTGTTGAAAGTTTTGCTTATTCATCTCATGTTTATGCATTTAGTTAGCTTTGTTAATCAGACCCTCCACATCTAAAGGCCATCCCTGGTTTAACGGCTCCATGCAGACTCTTAGAATGAAGTGTAGGAAAACAGAGCGTAGATGGAAAAAGATAAATGACGGACATCTTAGGAGATTCTGAAAACCCGTCTGTCTGAATTCCAGCAGGCTGTCAAATTAGCTGAGACAAAACGCTTGTGTGATATTTCTACCAATGATCAGATGTCTAGAGTTCTGTTCAGCACAATAAGTTACACTCCGTACTCCGACACTCTTAGCTGTACTGTAGGCACTGATGCATGTGAGGAGTTTTTGAATTTTTACTGATAAAACTGATGAGATGAGATCTTCTCTCACACCACCTGCCTCAGTCCCTTTGTTGTCCCCGATTTGTCTTTACTGTCTGACTCTGTTTGTCTTCCCTTTCTTGCCCAAACTGTGCCCACTATGAAGCCCACATCCTCCCCTCCTGATGTCATTCCAGCTCGTCTCTTCAGAGAGACTTTTGAGGTTATTGTTGACCTACCATTGCTACTGTCCCTCCATCCTTTAAACATGCAGTGGTCAGCCTGGGCTTAAACACATGGACTTGACCCGAGTTTCTTTCTGTCTTATCTCTAAATTGTGATTTCTCTCTAAATTCTTGAAATGTTTGTTTTTTCACAGCTGCTGTCTCCTCTTGGTAATGATAATCTAATGGAGTCACTCCAGTCAGGTTCAGAGCTTTTCATAACACCAAGTCTGGTCTTGTGAAGGTCACCAAAGACAACAGAAATCAAGTAGACAATCAAAGACGGGCAATCAGACAAGTGGACAAGGAGCCAGGCAGTTTGCTGCAATGGGTTTGGTTTTTATTCTAAACTAATAGACATTCTCTGACTTCTTCTTTCTTGGCAATGATTGGTCTGTTTGGTCCTTTTGGCCTACAAGAGAAGGAGACATCTGGTCAAATGAGTACCAAGAAATCAGAGACCTTGAACTTTCAACGATTTTATATATTGTTGAAGTTCTATAAAATTTTCATTTCCCCTTGGGGGCAAATAAAATTATCTTATCTAATCTATTGTAATTTAATCAACCCTCCATACATCCAAACATTTGCTCTTTAGCACACATATGCTTACCAATTTACCAAGTCCTGAAACATCATCCTCCGTATTGTCCGTATCCACCTAGTCCCCCTCCTAATCCTCTTTCTGCTCCAAATCTTCCTCCTCCATATCCTCTTGCTACTCTCATGTGTCCCCTGTAAGGATTCAACGTAGATGACAAATTAGGAGTGCATTTCCATCCCTGTCTGTCTCCTCTGTCCCTTGAGAAGATGATTTCTAGTTGTGTGATCGCTGGCACAGTAAATAATCACATTTTTATTCTCACCACATAATTCACCACATTACACAGCCTGCTCCTTATCTAAACAAAATGAAAATTGTCCATCACAGAGTCCTGCCACCTCGTGCTAAAGGCTCCTCTGCGTGTCAACACCATTTAGAGGGCAGGCTGCCATTAAAGCCTCCTTCCATCAGACCCCACTTACTGTCTTGCTGTGCCCATCACAGTATGGAGGCTCAGGCTGTCTATTTCAGTGCCCTCAACACCACGGCTGTCCACACACACACACTTTATGGACTTCAGCTATTCAGCGGTCCTCTAATTCTCAATAAGTATGTTAAAGGCTTGGTGATGGCACTGAACTTTCTACAGGAAAAATGAGAATTGTTTTTTACATGATTAGTTTTTTATTATTTTAAAGTTAAAGACAGCAATGTGAGAAATTCACATTTAACAAAACACCAACCTCATAACACTGGATTGAACACCAAAACAGCCATTAAATCCAAACTTAAAAACCCCTTCAAACTGAAGACCTGCTCTGAGACCCCCTCTGCTCCGGACCACTGTACTGTATACTGTATATACACGTATTTAACAAAAGGAAAAAGTCAAAGAGACACAAAAAGGGGCTGAGACAGAAACAGTTTATATTAACACAAACACGGACACCGAGGATGTGAAGAAAGACGACTGGAGACAAGAATCATTACTTGTAAGAGACCACCAGGGCTCCTGATAAAGAAAACAAAGGGGAAGACATTTTAAAGGTTCAAGCAGCTCCTGAAATGTTCCCAGTTAGAAGACAATAAAACACCTTGGAGACCCCGAGGAGGGCCTGATCAAGGGGGTCCTCACATCAGAACAAATCAGGACATCGAGCGCACATCACTTATCAAATGCTGACAATCGTTTGTGTCGTCTCGGTATGAACACAAGTCTCCTCTAAACTTATTGTTTGGCTCACTCCTTTATCTAAGGTGACTTTCAATATTTAAGACACAATTTGTTTCATTTCTTTTGTATTTCCATGTGGAGCACCGGCAGGTGAAGTGACACAACATGTCAGTATTGGGATTGAAGTCCAAAGCCCTGCTGTTCTGTCAGAGTCGTGTTTACTGACCACAGCTCAGCATTTAATTCTGCTGGACGGGCAGACCTGATGACCAAACTCCTCAATTTAGGACTCAGTGCCACTGCAGTTGGGTTTTGGACTTCCTAACCAACAGACCTCAGTATGTGTGAATGGCAGCGTCACATCCTCCAAGCTGACCCCCAGTACTGGCACTCCACAGGCTGGTGTGCTGAGCCCCTCTTATGACTGTGTGGGCACACAAGGCTCACTTCATCATTAAATCTCATTGTTACATGGCCACGTCAAGCCTCATTTTTAACAATAATGAAACGACTTATAGAGAAGAGAAGAGGTCTACCTGCTGACTCAGTTGGGCCAGGACAACAATCATCACGATGTAAGACCCCTGCCATGTGTCAGCAGTAAAGTGACCTCATGTTCAGGCCAGATGGTGGTGAGAGCTGACAGTGGACGAGTGAAGCATCTGAAGTTCACGGCTGGATGTCTGCTCTCCAAATGCTCCTCGATGTTTAAACAGAATTCTGTCACGTTCAGGACGTTTGCTCTTATTCATGGCAGGGTGGGCTAAATGTGACTATTGTGGAGGAATTGGGGTATTAAGTGAAGAATCTGCTAGCTTTGTGATTTGAAGTGGACCAAGATTAGTTAAAAATAATTTATGTCATTAGGAGATGAAAAACATTTGGATGAAAATAATAGAAGCATTATTCTAAAATGATTTATGTAATGAAATTAATTATAAACATGACTGTAAATACAGTCACAATCTAAAAAATAAAGAAATAAACAGAAAAAGAACAATAAAGAGTCGGGCTTGAGTCATAAACTGGTAATAAAAATCTAAACATGCAAATCTGAGAAAACAGCAGTAAAGTCCAAACATCACTTTGTTCAATGAAGTGCCTTTTAGCTTCCTGTAGTGCTGAGCAAAAATGAAAGATTTTAAATAAATTTGATTAAAAACTCATACTGTAAATCAAGTGCACTTCAGTGTTTTATACACAGAACAATGACAAAGAAAATGTTGTGCAATGTGCGTTACACGATTGGCAGTATTGCTGTACCTGACATGGCGATGTTTACCCACAACACAATACTAAATTGTGGCAGCCATTGGTGTTTGTGAAGAAATAAATTAACCATGGTCTCGGATTTGGAGGTGCTGATTCTCTTCCCAGCTGTTTCACACTCAGCTGCTGATCCAGAGAGAGCTGAAGATCACGGCCTGATGAAGCAAACAGGACAACATCATCTGCAAAAAGCAGTGACCCAATCCTGAGTCCACCAAACCGGACCCCCTCAATGCTCTGGCTGCACTTAGAAATTCTGTCCATAAAAGTTATGAAAGAATCGGTGACAAAGGGCAGCCCTGATGGAGTCCAACTCTCACTGGAAACGGGTTCGACTTACTGCCGGCAATGTGGACCAAGCTCTGACACCGGTAGTACAGGGACTGAACAGCACTTATCCACACATTTTTATCAATTGTTTTCAGCCCTTATATTAAGTGTGAGATAATATTATTCCAGCTACTGCTCCAAATCCTCCTCCATATCCAAAACCTCCACAATAAAAGCAGAAAACACATCAGGAATGAATTCCCATTCGATTCTTTGCTTATCACTTCTTGTTGGAGGATAACTTGCTTAATTAAAAATTACATTTATTTTTCAACACACACTCATTGGCAGATCTCAGCTTATTTGTTGTTACTTTGGCTTCAAATGTCTCCACTTAGAGAAGTTACACTGTTAGTTTAGGATGCAGCACACTTTGAAGGCCATAAATTTATCTCAACTCAAACTAAAAACCTGACACCAGCATTGTGTTCTGCCGCCTAATGCTAAGCGCACCTCTGTGTGTAAACGTCATTTAAACAGTCAGAGTCAGAACTGTGGAAGAAGAAAATGGATGGATCAGGAGATGAAGGACCAAATCAAATCCATTAACTTCACAGACAAAGTAATAAAACTATTCAACAAAGCCAAAACTAGATGTCAGAAAACAAACATGTAGAATATACAGGGAAAATACTAAAGAATTCATTCTTTAAATACTTTTAAATATTTAGAAACTCAGATGATACTGACAGCTGGTAGCTGAGCGCAGGATGGGGACAGGAGGAGTGGCAGGAGGTCACATGGCAGGGAGGATGAGAGGTCTGAGTGGGTTAGGAAGGAGGATGAAGAAGAATTCTACTAGAGATGAAGAGGACCATTCACCCCATGAGTCCAGAGAGGAACTGTATGGCATGTCAGCAGACCCCAGTGTTCTCGTCTTTGGTAGAATTTAAAGGGTCTTCATTGTCACATGCTTGGTATACGGTGAGAATGTCAAAATTAAATTGTATCTGTCTCCTTACCAAGATATGATTTATAGAAGATTGAGTTCCCTTCACTGCTGGCTAGAAGCCTGGTGTACAAATAAAAGCACAGCCTTTGTGAACAACTGGGATGATTTTTGGGAAAGGCTTGGATTGTTCAAGAGAGATGATCTTCATCTTAACTGGAGGGGATCTTTTGTATTATCCCAAAATATGGCCTGGCTGACTGATTAGAGCGCCATTCAGGCCGTAGTCATGTGATCTTAAATCACAGGCTGTTGTTTATCCCGCCTGTTACTATCCTGAAGCTGTTACCCATAATCCCTTTTGTGGGACATCCAGTAAATTTAGGCAAAACGCAGATCTTAAATTACTTGATAACCAAAAAATAAGGTCTATAATTAGACCAAGAGATAAAACCAGACCCTCCACCAGGGGCACCAGTAATAGAAATTTAGTTCAAATTAAAACAAAAAATATATCACCAGTTCAGAAAGAACTATACAGTTTTAAATGCTGCTTACTGAACATTCACTCTCTTGGCAGTAAAGCTGTTTTTGGTAAATGATATGAAGTACAAACTCTGATCCGTGTCTTCTCACTGAAACCTGGCTAAGTAAATCTGACACTGTCCCCCTAGCTGAGGTGTCACCAGACGGATACTCATTCCTTCATAAATCTAGAGACACTGAGAGGTAGAGGAGGAGGCCTTGGAATTATTCATTGGGACAAAATGCAAATCACTAATAAAACTTCCCACCCTGTGAGGCATTCATTTTAAATATTAAAGCAGATTCCAAGAAAATTATAGTGCTAGTCTACAGACCACCAGGGCCATATTCATTGTTCATGACTGAATTTGGCAACCTTCTATCTGATTTGGCTATAAATTATGAAACCTTAGTGTTGATGTGAGATTTTAATGTACACTTTGATGTAGAAACTGACACTTTTAGCAAATGTTTTACTTATTTGTTAAATTCAGTAGGATTTTGTCAGATTGTCAAGTTCCAGCTCATAATCATAACCAAGCATTAGATTTAATTATAACTCTACAAGTAGAAATTCAAAATGTAAGTATTACTCCATTAAATAAACTTATTTCCAATCACTACTTAGTTATGTTTAATTTGATTCTGCCCTTACCAGTATGTGACAATGCAGGTCAGATCAGGAGGATGAAGCTTACAGTGGAAGAGTGGAGGAAGAATAAGAGACATAAAAGTATTGTGTGGAGTTGTGCTTTTGGGAACAGGGAAGGCGTTGACCACAGGCGAAGAAATAGAAATTTAAATGTTTATTTGTTTAATCATTGTGCCTCCCGTGTCAGTCTGTGTCGGGTCGACGCTCATATAGCTCCTTTTTTTCACAGTCCTTAAATAAATAATCCATAAAAACAAGTGGATAGTGGGGAATAAAAACACAATAAATAAATCCATTAAAACCTGATGTTAAAAATACACTCACTGGCTCCTCCAGATCTCAGCCCACCTCCTTCTTCATCTTCCCGGCTCTCCTATATCTATCGGTAGAGACTCAGCAGCCATGAACTTCATCCCTCAACCCCCACTTTGCACCACATTGCGCCAGGGAACTGCTCCAGCCACACTACCACGCCTCCTCCTTAACAAAAGAATTGACAAAGCTTACGAGAAAACTCGTAAATCAGGCCCACCTTAAATCCACTAGCACCTCTCCATTCAGAGTATTTTGTCTTGTAAATGTGTTGATAATCCTAAGCAGCAAGCAGCCTGCTATACCGTCCCATCGACACCACCAGAGAAACTGCAAAAACCTCTCCCAACTGAAACCTTGTTTATCAGGGAGTCAGGTACCTAGGCTAAAAAAAAATATCGTTATTTGGAACACACGTATTTCATGTGTGTTCTGTGTCTACAAAGATCAATCTGTGTAGGATGACAGAAATGTTGAACACATACCTAAAAGACAAACTTTTTCCTTGTTTTAGTACTAATGACAAAATGTAGACATGAAGTGTATAACGTGTGAAGACTGAAATCCAAATATCTAATAAGCACTTTCACAAAATGTACAAGTATAACAGAACAGGTGCGCTTTTATTCAAGACTACAACCAAAGAAAAAGAAATCAGGTTAGGGTGGCTTGTTATCCCAACTTCTTGGGTAGTAAAGCGGTTAGAGCTTCTGACTCCTATTCAGAAGGTCCTGGATTCACATCTTCATGTGTCCCAAAATAAATGTTTTGAGTAGTGAGCTGCTCTTATTGTTACCATTATACAATAAAAACATACATTTGATTTGAGTCTGCGACGGCAGCCTCACCTCCAGCTATAGACACTTCAGTACTCGAGTGACTCTCCATGCTAGTGTTTAGATCTGGACGGTGTATGTGCTCAAAAAAATGTCTAACTGCATTCTCATACCATTGCTCTCATACTAAATTGTCAGCAGGCATTTTTCGTGGAATTGCACGTGTAATTTGTGAGCATGCCCTGTCGATCAAACAAAGGAAGTTCAGCAGTCTGTGACTTTACACTGTAGGAAGATTAGTAATTAAGTCAAGTTAAATAACATTCAATCTGACTTTTATATAAGTAACATATACATGCTTCTTATGTAAAGACCATCACAAGTCATAAACAGGAGTTTGCACGATACGTTGGTGAGCTCTGTAAGCAGTGCTGTTTCTTTGAAGGATTAGTGTGGGGCAGACTGATTGGCAGGATGATGCCAGACTTCGTCCTGTGTCCAAATAGTACCATCTTTTACCTTTACGCCTGGTGCAGCTGCGTTGTTCTTATATGTGGTAGGACGTTTCTTGCAGAGAGGGCTTCTGTTCTCTTTTTCCGATCTGAGTTCAGCAGCTCTAACCTCTTTATTACCCAAGAAATCAGGATAACAAGCCACACTAACCTGATTTCTTTTTCTTTGGTTAAAGTCTTGTAAAAAAGCTCATTTGTTCTGTTGTACTTGTAAGTTTTGTGAAAATGCTTATTTGATATTTGGATTTCAGTCATTTGCAGTTTCTCTGGTGGTGTGGAGGAGATGGTATACTAGGTTGCTTGCTACTTGAGATTATTGAAACATTTACAAGACAAAAGATGCCGAATGGAGAGAGGTGAGTGGATTTAAGGTGGGACAGATTTACGAGTTTTCTCGTAAGCTTTGTTAGTTCTAGTGTTAAGCCACAAGTGCAAGAGATTTATTTATTTTAAAAGGCAATGAGCCACAGACTTCACCTTACCACACAATACATTCACTGATTAAAACAAAGACAGTGCGACATTTAAATTGTAATTCTGCTTTAAAATTTATACTTTGAATAAGTCGAGTGTAATTGTAGAAAACCATTTAACATAAAATGTAAACATGGAAAACAACTTAGATCTACTAACATCACATTATAATGTGACCTTGAGAGATGCTCTGGACGCAGTTAAAACACAAATTATCAAAGCACATAGAAAATCACTCTGGTTTAATGAAAACACTCGAGCTCTTAAATTAGAGTGTTGAAAAACTGGAGTGCAGATGAAGAACAACAAATCTACATTTCTTTCAAACTGCATGGACAGAGAAGGTTAAAAAATATAAATAAGCTCTCTTTAAAGCTTGCTCAGAATACTATACTAAAATAATAGGTGATAATAATAATAATTCTCGGGTACTGTTTATAACAGTGGCTAATTTAACAAATGGGAATTCAGATATACAGTGCAAAATACCAACAGACATTATCAGTATGGACTTTATGAACTTTTGTAATGAGAAAATTATAAATATAAGATTCCAATTCACACACTAGCTTAGCAGACCCTGCCTCACATTGCATTCAGCACTTTAGTAATTTTAATCCTATAATAGACCAGGAAATATTGACTTTAATTTCTAAAATGAAACCTACTACTTGTTCCCTAGATCCAGTGACCACAAAAGTAGCAAAAGGTGCAATGGATGTTCTTGCAGCACCTATTCTAAACATTATTAATAGTTCATTATTGCATGGCACAGTACCTGATGTACTAAAAGTATCAGTCATTAAAACATTACTTAAAAAGTCAGATCTAGTCCCACACATACTAAATAACTATAGGCCTATTTCAAATTTACCCTTTCTCTCTAAAATACTAGAAAAAGGAGTCGCCAGTCAGCTTCAGTCACACCTTACGCATTACAATTTATTTGAGAAATTCCAGTCTGGTTTCCGCACTGGTCATAGTACAGAAATGGCACTAACACGGGTTGTAAATGACATTCTGATATCCTCTGATGAACGAAACTCCACTGTAATTATGTTGTTAGACTTAAGTGCAGTGTTTGACACCATTGACCATTCTATTTTACTGCACAAGGTAGAAAATGATGTTGGACTTACAGGCCCCGTGCTCGCTTGGTTTAGTTCTTATTTATGAAATCGATTCCAATATGTACAGAAATGTGTACATTTGCTTATTCTAATCAACATGGCATTAAAGCACCAAGGTTAGAGAGTAGAAATACCCTGCCTTGTAATTTCTCTTTGTCCTACCTGAAAAATCTAAGAAAATATTCATAATTATCTGAGAAAAATTTAAGGAACCATAGATTACATATCAAAGTGTGTGCTGTTCGTGCAATTCAAGGAATTATAAGAATTAACTCTTTAACCAAATGCCACAAAGTGTGCTTTTCTACTTTAACTTAAGTCCGTTTTACTGATTGGCACTCCAACTTGTGCCCAGTGTTTTTACCAGTGGGTTTCTGTACAGTCATTTACGTAAAGACTTTCTATACTTCTGCCACCTCTGATATGATGGTTCAGATTTGTGAAAATACAACACAAGGTGACGTCCATGACATGACAAGTTTGGTTTGACTTGTTTGAGAGTTGAATGAGATAGAATTGTTTGAGTGAATCCCTTTTTAGTCTCCCACATGACTGATGGATCACAGATGGCACTGACTTTAATTTTTCCACAGCAGATCTCACTTCTACTTACCGCGTAGCTTTTGGGTGCACATCTCCGGAAGTAGATAACTTGATTGCTGGGTTGGTTGGAGATTGAGATTGCTAAAAAATGAGATATAAAGTAAAGAGCAATGTTAGTAATTATAAAATGGATTGGAGATGACTGCTGGAGGAAAACAAATCAGTTTAAAACTAAATAGAGTTTAACCGACAGGAAACCTTCAACATTCTTGTTTATCCTGTGCATGTTCCTAAATGTTAAAGATGTCGACTGTACAGATGTCATCTGTCCAAACTCACCAAAGCCATCGCAGCAGAGCACAGGCACAGCAGGAGCAGCAAGGCGGCGAGTCTCATGGTGGTGCTGACACTGAGATGTTTGACCTGGTCCAGCTCCTTAGATCACAGATCAGGTGGTCAGTTTAAATGACAGACGTGGGGTCTGCTGTGGGGGAAAGAAATTTCAAATCAGATCTAATTTGTCAGCGAAGAACAAGCAGACAACATGACTTAGGATGATCAAATGGAACAACTGAAAGTTCTTACGTCAGAACATTGTGTAATTATTCTGAACTGGACAAGTGCAGCGTGTGTTCAGGTACAGTGAACTGGAAGTCTTTATTTCAAAGTCATATTCAGTTCTTTTAAATTTCTACTTCTGAAGATCTTTCTTCTTATTCTGATTTTCCAGTTCACAATGGCCATTGCTAGGATTGTAAGATCTTCACAGAGTGAATGAGTCTAACATGTTGTCATCCGAAGAGATTCCAGAAGACAGTGAAATAAAACCAGCGGCCTACTGAAGACCCCAGCCATGGTGGACACAAACTGTTCTCATCATTATGGTCTGGCAAACAGCACAAGAACAGTTTTAGTCTCAAAATGGTACAAGCGACTCTTGATTTGAACAATGAGGTGACATTTTTGGACTTTTTTCCACAAAGACAGCATTAAAGCTCACAGCGCTGTGTTTGCGACATTTTACTACTTTATTGTTGCTTTCAGGTTTTATTTATTTCTCCTCCATTCTTGTTCTTATTGTTACTCTCAGAGATGGATATAGTAGTCCAAACTGCTACTCAAGTAAAAGTACAGTTACTTAAAAAATGATTACTGCAGCAAAGTAAAGAACTCATTCAAAAATGTAGTTTAGTAAAAGAGAAAAGCATCAGGACAAGAAGAACAATGAGATTTGTCTTGAAGAGGTGGAAATCTTCATGTTCACCCCTCATTATTCTGAGGCAGGAGGTAGAAATGGTCACTGAATAGAATTACTTAGGAACTCAGCTAGATAACAATCTTCATTGACACTCAAATATCAAAAGCATCTTCTCTAAATGCAGTCAGAGCTTATTTCTCCTCTAAAATCTCAGACTATTTAAAGTGGTCACGAACCTCACGTTGTCCTTTTATTGCCATCTGATTCAGTCAGTCATCACTTTCATATTCTTTGTCTTGTCTTAGTGATCTGACAAAACACATTTTTCTATATTGTTAATAAACATGTGAGGACACGGTGCGGCAGCGCTAGCGAGGAGCTGGTGCTCCGTTCACGGATTGTTCCTGCCTCGGCTGTATTCTTGATGGGGCCGGCGCGACCATGGAAGGATAGATGGAGAGAATAATTAAACATGTACTACGAAGATATTTTAATGTTCCTTAAACATTTTGAAGAATTAGGTTCTAAGCTTACAGATGGCTTAACGTTTATTACAGAGCTGATTGTGTGGCGATTGAGAATTTGGAGAAAGAAAAGTAAGAACAGGAATTGGGGGTTAGTAAGTTTGAAAGAGACAGCACTGCTACAATAAATTCTTTCATCAAAGGTCGCACAACGCGCAGCAAGAATCTTACATGAGGCAGGAACAATCACTGCGCCATGAAACCCATGTTTAATAACGTGCTTTAACTCTTATGATCATGAAAATGATATCATGTACACTTCTCAGTATTTTAATTATTCAGAGAGCTGTAATATCACGAATGTAATGGATTCTGTGTCCTGTCGGAGAAAGAGAAAGAACTGAAACACGTAGTGATTCACGCACATAGAAGATCAAATACAAAACAAAGCATTTAATGTGCTACTTTATGTACGATGGGATTTGAGAAACTGGTTAATTAAATGATTTTAAGATGAAGTTTATGATGTTCTACTTTAATGACAAAATAAACTACGTGATTAAAGTGGAAATTTCGAGATTAAAGTTGACATTTCATGCTTTTGTCCCCACTGTGTGCCTATTTTCTTTTCTCTCTACCCTAATAAGCTTTCATATGACACTCAGATGGTGGGCTACGACTGGCCTTTTCACGGCGACTTTGATTTCTGACAACTTCTTTTTTATTTTTGGCACTATGCGACTTTGTGAACTTGAACTTTTGAGTTTCTCAGACACGCTATGTCACTCGATCAACTTCCTTTTGCCGTTTATGCCACTGTTTAAACCAAGAGTTCCCCAACTTTTTTGGGCAGCAGACCCCTTTACCAAAAACTTTTAAAACCGTCGACCCCCCAGTCATTTACTTTACTTACTCAAATTAATACATTTGTACAGTACTCAATATTAAATATTTCACTAAATATCAAACTTTTCATTTTAATTACTTGTAATTATTGATTGAAAAAGATAAAAGGATTACAGAATATGGCATTATCTTGAGCAACATTTAATATCGAAACCTGCACTAATGAAAATTAAAGCAAACAAATAAGAATAGAGTTTTTTTACATTTTTGACATTTATGAAATAAATATGTAAATTCAAAATAAGTACAAATAGTCCAAGCTGTACTCTCTGCATTTCTTTTTTGGTTCAGTCATATTATTATCTGAAGAAATAAAAACTTTTATTAACAAACAATTTTGACAGCCCCTGTGATAAAAAAAAAATCCATAAAGAATGTACTTACTTGAAGTTTAAATCACAATTAAGCACATGTCACATCAAACAAACCAATTTATAGTGTTTTATGAAAGCATGACGGTAGAAGACTGATAGATTCTGCTAATATCGAATATCCGTTGTCTCGTCCCACCGCGAGCAAGTGAGGACATGCAAAGGTTTTTCACGTCTGCACTTGCTTTGATACGTTCAATAAGACAATGCACAGACATGTTTGTGCTACATGTACTTTCATGCATTCTTACGTGTGACTCTTTTACCTTTTCGTTCACAAGTTTGGTATGTGTGGAAGGTGTCCCAGTTAAACTAGCTTTCAATCAGGTTCTCTAAGTCCTGAACCTGTCTCCGAATATGGCGATCTGGGTCAATGCGCCACAGATGGAACTGCCGTTCTGAGGCCATGAGGATCATGGCTATGCGGAGGAAGATCTGCTGCCTAAGGCACTCATAATCATCAAGCCTTTCAAAAAGGGAGATTTCTCAGGACCTCAAAGGCCTCTCCAGTCAAAATCGGGATTGAGGTACCGTGAAGCTCCAAAATGGACGCCATTTTGACATGGCCCCGTCCGAGGACCAAGCGGCAAGTCCAGGTCTTTCACAGCTTAGTGGGTTACTACTGCCAGTTTCTTCCCTCATTTTCTGAGAGAGTGGTGCCCCTGACTGACTTAATGCTGTGGTATGGACTGATAAAGCAGACGCTGCATTTAGTGACTTAAAAAAGGCCTCCACGTCACCACCAATGTTGAAAGCTCTTAACTTTTCTTTAGCTTTCATTCTTCAGATGGACGCTTCAGACACAGGCCTGGGGGCCATTCTGAGCCAAAATGTTGATGATGTTGAACACCCCGTCATGTTCCTGAACTGGAAACTGCTGGAACAAGAAACCAGATATGCACAGGGAGGCCTTGGCGATCAAATGGGCGATGACACAGCTGAGGCACTACCTTTGGGGTACTTACTGATCCTGCACCTTTACAGTTGATGGCTCTACACAAGTAGTCGATTCCTCGGGTCACCAGGTGGTTTCTTCACCTAAAGCCCTGCATGTTTTCGCTTGTTCATCAGAAAGGATCCCTACACACCAATGCCAATGCCCTCTCTTGGGTTCACGACCTGTTGGTCAGGAACACCCGTCCTGATGGGTCTGGTCTGAGTGGGGAGCTTTGTCACACATGTGCGTATGGGAGGCAGGTAAAGGGCTCAAAGGATGGTGATTTAACACCAGACCAGTGGGTGGCAAGGTGTGCTGATCCTTTCTTTTTTTCCACTGCAGACCCATTGCAGGAAATTCCACCTGGCCTCCATGACGTCACTTCTGGTCAGGAGCCCAAGACATCACTTCCAGACTAGAAGATGCCCTTGAAGACATGAGCCTGATGAGGTCACTTCCAGTTTTGGTCATAATTACCTCACTTCCTCTCCCTCACTTTAAATACCCACCATCTCACCCTCACCAATTAGTTCTGTTTTGGACTCGAACCTGTACACATCTGTACTACCAAACTCCATTTACAGACAGGAAACATTATACAGGTGGCTGTGCCAAATCTTTGTATGGCTTTTGTCTCATCTATGACATCAGCTTTGTTAATCTATTCAAAACAAGAAGAGCAAGTGTGTTTATTGAAATGGGAGCTACGACTCCACTACACACAGACACAGCAAACAAGCAGTGACATCCTTAGTCGTCCTGCCTTGGCTCGCTTCTTCAGTTCAGGCACAGATAGTCCTCCTCGTCAGGTCAGAGGCATTACGCGGTGGGGCTGCGAACTCATGATGTGCCTTGGTGATGCAGCGAACCTGTTGTGGCCTTGCGGCCCTTGGCAGACAACCCTCGACGGACGGGTTTCACCTCCCACGGCTTTCACAATATATTTACATTCACTCTCTTGTTTTTTATCTCAGGTGTGTCATTAACAGTTGTGTGTATGTCGATTATATAACTTATACTTGGAGAGTCATTAAAACTGGAGTCAAAGTCCTTGTATGTGTGTATACTTGGCCAATAAATGTGATTCTGATGTTTGTGTTCTCAAGATGTCATTGAATTCTTTCTGCTTTAATGTCTCTGATTTCTGCTTTGACACAACAACACTGAGGACTTTCAGACAACAAATTAATCAGCAGAAGTGTGGCAAGAAACTCGACTGGGGCTCCTTTATACCAACAGCAATACGCCTGTAGAGGACCTCAGAGGGACTGGAACGGCCAAATCGGAAATGTTCTTTCTTTTTGGTGATTCTGGGGTATATTTGAAAGCGTGTGTTGTTTGTTATAATATAAATTTAATGTAATTATGAACTTCTGTAAAAAGCCTAATTTCCCAGTGGGGACAAATAAAGTTCTATCTATCTATCTATCTATCTATCTATCTATCTATCTATCTAATACTATCTATCCATAGATCTATCTATCATCTAGGGACTAATTATGTAGTCTCTTTAATCCATCTATCTATCTATCTATCTATCTATCTATCTATCTATCTATCTATCTATCTATCTATATTCTATTATATAGTGCCTTTCATCTATCTATCTATCTATCTATCTATCTATCTATCTATCTATCTATCTATCTATCTATCTATCTATCTATCTATCTATCTATCTATCTATCTATCTATCTTGACCGGTCCCTAATGCCAGCGTGGAGAGCTCTTTATCAAAGCAGGCCTTGCTGTCAAATAGACTGAGGTCATTAATATAACAGGACAGACTCGACAGTCGAGCACTGATGCCCTTCAACAAGTGGATTTCACACGATTCATTAATGAGTTTACAGTAAAGAACACCAGAACAGTTAAACACTGATGACAGTCAGCTTGTGTATTTGTCTGCTTTGCTGTTTGTGTTGTTCATTCACCTGACGATGCTGTGGGCTTACTGGGCAGACAGCAGTAGGTCTCTGTGCACACCAGCAGAAGTGACTTTGTTGCTCACATTGTGCCCTTTGCCACTGACTCTAATGGTTTATTCCTTCTGTCACCGTTGCTGTTATTATATGGTTGGCATTAAAGCCAGATTAGAGTTTTGGGTGTTCTTTTGTACAGCCCATAATATATATATATTGTTGTATTTGTGTGGTAATACGTTTGAAGTGTGCCACTGTAGTCTGCAGAGCTTTTTTCCAAACACATTATGTTATCAGCTCACAAAGCAGTGTGTTTCTTTGGGCCGCCCCAAGCCCGAATCAATGGGGAGGGTTACGCCAGGAAGACATCCATTGTAAAACTTTGCCAAATCAAATATGCGGACAGATGATCCGCTGTGGCAACCCCTAACAGGAGCAGCCATAAGAAGAAGAAGAAGATTATGTTATTAGGTCATGGAGCTGAAATCACCCAAACCAGCTGACAGGGTGACACTAACAAGGTGACAGACAATGTGAAGCCTAAGGGCACCTATAGCCACCAAAACCTGACACAGACAGGCAGAGACACGAGTTCCAACACACAACACACTTTATTTTTCCTTTCTTTCATGGGAAACACCTTCCCCCATTTCCCACAAGTACCACACAGTTCCAAAAGCACAGTCACAGTCCTCGCTTCCTTCCTTTTCCAATTCACAGACCTTTAGCCTCCACTCCTCCCTCACAAACTTTGTCCTTCATCCTCCCGACTCTGCCTCTCAGAGTGGTGTCTGCTGCCCCTTTTATAAGGCACCCAGAGGTGCTCCAGGTGCTCATTGATGCATTTTTGGCAGGATTTCCGGGTGTGTCGAGAAGAGCTCAGCAGCAGGTGCAGCCCCCCCTGGTGGTGCCCACAGATCCCAACAGGCCTGTATCAAACTCCAACTCCCATGGAGCCCTGCAGGAGCCACTTAGTGCTCTAGGGAGGTAATTCGCTAGTCATCTTTCCTTCCCCGGTCCTTCCAGCATGAAGGCAAAGGCCCCGCAGCACCCCATGACAGTAACAAGTGAAGGACACACAGGCAGTCTGATGTGCCCTGATCAATATGTACGGCCAGGGCCACAGTCTGCAGAAGCCATGAATGAGTAGAGCAGATGTAAAAAGTGCTATGCTGGTCTGAGAAGAGCACAGCTCAGGTGGCAGTTACCCAAACCTGATAAGATGTTATACTAATTGTACAAAATATGTGACTATTTATATTAGAAAAGAATCACTGAGAAGCCTGAAGCCTTCCACATGCCCTGCCACTCTGCTGGACTGAAGATGTTCATTTGTCAGGACTCCACACTGAAGAACCGGATGATGATTGTACTGTTCCTAAGGCTTCTCTTTGGCCTGGATATGTTTGCATAAATGATTATATGTTGTATTTTGGCAGAAGAAGCGACATTTTAAAGCACATAAACACATCTATCTCTTTTTGTCCCATAGTCCTCTACTCTGATTATTTCCGCCATGTGTGTGGCTCGAGTCCGCTCTCATTCAAAAGAACACAATCCATGGAGAGTGCACCCCCTGCTGGACACAATGTGTGTGTTAAATGAAATGTTGTGTGCTTCAAGTGTCACGCAGTGAAATGCATCTCATGCTTGTTAGGGGTCACTACCTGAAGCTAAGGTGCAGACAGGTGGGCCGTTTATAATGACAAGAAGGTCATGGGGGCCTGAGGCTGACGTCAGTAGTCATTCGAATGGCGTCTTCACTTCAAAACTGATTCATTGTACAACTAATACCCGTCATTATCACAGTGCCATCTATTGACAGCTCCAGGTATCAACATGTACAGCACACTAAGATCTTTAACACTTCAACACACACGACATTAGGATTTCATTAGAGCCACCAAAAATAGTCAACTTGAGCAAATGTGAACAGACATTAAAGAAACAGCAAGTGTGAGAATGAACCAGTAAACGTGAACAAGAAAGGAACATCTTAAAAACTGTGACAGCAAACACGGCTGCCATGTCCTCATCTGCCGACTGCAGAGAAAAACAAATCTTTGTTCACTTTGTAAGCATTGATGGAAAAGAAGGGACCCACAAGACCTCAGCAAATGTGTGATGTGAGCTGCCAGTGTGTGGCGCTGAAGCACTGCAGGTCATGCACTGTCTGTCTGTCCAGTGGGTACACGTGTCCTTCTGATTGGTGACATTATCAATATATACAGTGACACTTCACACACATCTAACATGAGCCCCTCTGGGCCACAGTCTGAGTCACAATGAAGTGTCACACCAGCAGTTCTTACTGTCCTGGTCATCTGGTGGGACATGACAAGTGACTGTCACTAGCTGTGTAACTGTGTGGTCAGTTCAAGTGACCCCTGACATGTAGCCAGCGCCTCTCTGTGAATACGAAGAAGCAAAGCAGTGCAGCAGAACCTCCCTGAGGGTGAGAGGCACACAAGCTGAGGGCGAGTCTTTGATCTGATTGTGGTGACCTCGTGCTGGCCGGAGCTCTAACATGGCGTCTGCTTTTCGTCTTCTTTGTCTTTTGCTTCTTTGTGTTTTCATTCTCAGCTCACTAACCTCAGTCCAGTTCAGATGTCACTTTTTCACTTACCTGCTGCCACTTTTGTCCTCACTTTTCTTCTGTCAGCCGTCGTAAAGTCAGATCTTCACAGCTCAAACTCTCAGATCGCACTGCTGTGTCGTCTTTGTTTTCTCTGACTTTAACATGGCAGCCATCCAGAGGAATACGCCTGAGTCTTAAAGAGACAGAAGATGACAGAAATAATGAACTGTGAAACTTCTGATAATCAACTCCAAACCTTTGATTGACTCAGAAGCACAAATACCCCAACAGATACGACCCACCATGAGACAGCAGGACATGTCATAGACAGGAGCTCCAGATGAAGAGGACCACCGATGACCTAATCGTGTTCATATAAAACAGAATTCACTTTCTTAAATATGTTTATCAGAAGGTGCTAGCAAATCTCGCCCTGTGTTTTACTAAAACTTGAAGCTTTGATGTACGTATATAAAAAGCAAATGGGGTCTGCACAAATAATTTTGAGGAATCCAATGAGGCTGAAAGAGACTGAGCTGAGCAAAGAGCAGCTGGCATGAAGGTCCATTTCCACATGTGGTCCCACTTAACGGTGTATTCAGTTTAAAGGTTTAACCTGAACTACACAACATAAGGCCACTGTCCTTCATGACAGAACAGTCTACCAGCTAGCGATGGTAAATATGGAAAAAATGAACAACAATAATTACAATCAAGTCTGAGGAAAAACAGCAACCTCCTGTGCTGTGCAGGTTTTCAACCGCCGTGAACGAACAGATGTTGAAAATGAGACAAAGTGAAGATTCTGGGTGTCCAGATTCTCGGATTCTTTCTTTGCTGACCTTATTGAATTCCAGGGGCCAGTTTGGTAGGAGACGTCATCTTGTGGTGGCATTGATCGCATGGCCCACCCAGGCCTGCTTCTTTTCTGCCTCCTCTCAAATGAACTGAATGTCTTTGTTGTAAGAACAACGTCAGCGAGTCTGTCAGGTGACAAATTACAAAAAGAGAATAATAAGCCAATCTTGCAGTGTAGGTCAGAAGGTTCATATCAAAATGTGACATAAAAATGCACTGATGACTGTCCTGATATGTCTCCACATATTTATAAATCAATCTCTTCCACTAATAATTTCACCACAGACTCTCCCGGCATTCAAGCTCCCATCAGGCTCGAGTCGATACAAACAGTTAAGACATATGAGTGAGTCGAGAAGGACACAGAAAGAGAGCAGAAGACACTCAGAGGACACTCAGCACTGCGGTCACACCTGGACAACATGACCAAAGTACAGCTAGACAAGAGGTGATTGGTCAGTAGACTAGATGCAGGGCAGAGGGGTGGACAGCCAATCAGTCCCAACATATAAAGAGGAGGGTCAGCTGTTGGACAGCAGGTCAGGTGGTTAGGGGGCTCTCCAGCCATAACTAAGCCACATGAGCACAGATCCAAGGTGACAAGGACATTATTTATATAAAGCTGGATGAAGTCAGATTAGCAGCACAAGTGAAACACCTCAGACTTACAGATCTTGCCATTACATTGATAACAACACATCAATGGCTGCAGTCACAAGTGTTCATGACTGTGCTCTCTTGTTCGATTTCACCAGGCCCTGCTAGACTCACATCTGATGAAGGTCTTCAGCCCATTGTATGTTAGGTCTGCAGTAGGGTTTAATTTAAGATGTAGACAAGTTACATTCAGCCTGATTTTGACAACATGTAAGATGAACTGCATTAGGAGAATACAACTAGCCTTCAGGTCATCACATTAAAATGGGACCCCAGCAGATTGTCACCCCTTTTCTTGTCATTTCCAGAATTTCAGGTCTGTCCTGATTCTGTAACATCCCTTCATATTCTTTCTAATTCACTTTTTCCTTCTAAACTGCAGTTAACCTCACACTGTAAGACAAACATCCATCAAGCTTCTTTGGCCATCTACTGCTTTACTTGTCTGCTAACTCATCCAAATCCACTTTAAAAGCTGTGAGATCCCAAAGTAGCGTCCTCTGCGCCAGACTGAAGACGTTTAATTCTCTGAGCCTCTCACAGTAGGACAGGGCCTTCAGTCCCATGATGCTCTTGGGTGTTCTCTTCTTCAACTGCTGCTGTGTCTTTATTGCAGTGGGCTGACCCGAACTCACAGAGGACTTCAGGACTGGTCTCATTAGCGCCACCTACAGTCTGAGCAGAATGTCCCTTATTTTGTCACAGTTTTCACAATCTAACCTCACTTTTAACTCATACTTTGCTTTGGCTTTTTTCCTCCTTCCACTTGCTCCAGTTTTACATTTCTGTATGTGGATCACCTCCCAGACCTGATCAGAGCATCAGTGAGCTCCTTGAGAGTCTGTGGTGCTACTTGACGGCATCTGAAGCACCGATACATAACATCCCATTGGTTCTCAATTGGATTCATGTCTGGGGAACGTGCAGGCCTCTCAATGGCATCAATGCCTGTGTCATCCAGGAACAGCCTACACACTTTGTGCACATAAGGATGGTCATCGGAGGAACCAAGGGCCCATTGCACCAGCGTAAGGTCTGACAATGGCTCTGAGGATTTCATCCTTGCACCTAAAAGCAGTCAGGGTACTGTTGCCTAGTGCATGGAGGTCTGTGCGACCCTCCAAAGATATGCCTCCCTAGACCATCACTCACCTACCACCAAAAGAGTTGATGCCCTTCTATGACCCTGTCCAGCACACCTGGTGTAACAGCCCGCCTCCTGGTAGCTCCCCCATGCTCTTGAGACTGTGCTGGGAGGCACAGCAAACCTTCTTACATCAGCACATATGGATGTGCAATCCTGGAGGAGATGGACTACCTGTGTGACCTGAATGGGCTACAGGTACCGTCTCATGTCAAGTAGTGACAGGGCCAGTAGAAAAATGCAAAACTAGACAAGATTCAGTCAGGGAGGATAAGGAGAGAGCAACTGTCTGTGGACGCCATTCCCTTTTTGGGGATTATCATTCTGTTGCTTCTCCAGTGCACCTGTTGTCACTTTCATTTGCATCAAAGCAGGTGATGTTGACTCACAATCAGCTGTTCTGCCTCAGGTAACTAATGATTTGCTTATAGCAGCAGACTCTGGACAAACCAGTACAGTAATTCTGCTAGACCTCCGGGCAGCATTTGACACTCGGGTCAGACATGACATTCTACTGTCCAGAATGGAGAACATGCTGGGGGTCTCTGGCACTGCCCTCCAGTAATTCAAGTCCATCTGACTGATAGGCAAGAGTTTGTTAGTCTTGGTGACAGCAGGTCTAGCTCAGTGCACACAAGGGGCTCCTCAGGGCTCTGTCCTCGGCCCTCTGCTCTTCTGTATCTTTGTGTTTCCCCCTGACCATATCATTCATAGCTATGGACTGCGTTATCATTTTTATGTAGATGACACTCAACTCTATTTCAATGTTTAAAGTACTAGGGTGTTGTACCGTGTTAGCCATTATGAATGTAGAGAAAAGCCAAGCAAAATGACACCTTTTATTGGCTAACTAAAAGGATTACAATATGCAAGCTTTCGAGGCAACTTGGACCCCTTCTTCAGGCAAGATCTTATTAAACTACAAAACTTTAACTGGCCTCACAGCACACTACATCAGTGACCTTCTCCATCTAATCGCTGGAGACTTTAACCATGTAATGCTGGACAAAACATTACCTGCCTTCTCCCAGTATGTGGATTGTAACACTCGGGGAAACAGGACTATCGACCTACTGTATGCAAACGTTAAAGACGCATACAGCGCCACCCCACTGCCTGCACTTGGGAAAGCAGATCATAACCTGGTTCTGCTTCAGCCTCACTGCAAACTAAGAGTGAGGGCGCTACCTACAACTACACGCTCATTCAGGAAGTGGTCCCCTGAGGCAGAGCAGGCTCTGAGAGACTGCTTTGGAACTACAGACTGGGTGGGATATATTGCTGGGATCACATAGTGAGAACATTGAAGAGGCTGTTGAATGCACAACTGATTACATCAACTTCTGTATGGACACTATAGTTCCAGTAAGAACAGTATGCTGCTATGCTAACAACAAGCCATGGATTACAAGTGACATCAAGGGCCTTTTGAACCAGAAGAAAAGGGCTTTTAAAGGTGGTGATAAGCATGAGCTCAAGCGCGTACAGAAGGAACTCTGAGTCCAGCTAAGGGCGGCGAAAGAGCAGTACAGTAGAAAGCTGGAGCAGAAGTTGCAGAACAACAGCATGAAGGAAGTGTGGGATGGGATAAAGATTATCACTGGCTGCAGCTCGAAGCGGGGTGCCGCCATCGAGACAGACGTGGAGAGAGCAAACCAAATGAACAACTTCTTTAATAGGTTTGATCACCCTAACCCACTCTCACCTCAGAGTACTGCATCCTCCAACCATCCTTCTGCTGATATCAGCATAGGTGAGACATCCCCACCCACAATTACAGCAGCCCAGCTGAGCAGAGAGCTGAAAAGACTTTGTGCCAGCAAAGCAGCGGGTCCAGATGGTGTATCGCCACGACTGCTGAAGGCCTGTGCGTTGGAACTGGGGAGTCCTCTACAGCGCATCTTCAACCTGAGCCTGGAACAGGGGAGAGTCCCAAGGCTTTGGAAAACATCTTGTATCACCCCAGTCCCAAAGATATCACGTCCTAGTGAGCTAAATGACTTCCGGCCTGTTGCTCTGATGTCACATCTGATGAAGACCATGGAGCGGCTGCTGCTTCACCACCTGAGGCCACAGGTCCACCACGCCCTCGACCCTCTGCAGTTCGCATACCAGGAGAAGGTGGGAGCGGAGGATGCCATCGTCTATATGCTACACCGATCCCTCTCCCACCTGGACAGAGGCAGTGGTGCTGTAAGAATTACGTTTTTGGACTTCCTAGCGCCTTCAACACCATCCAACCTCTGCTCCTTAGAGATAAGCTGACAGAGATGGGAGTAGATTCACACCTTGTGGCATGGATTGTGGACTATCTTACAGACAGACCTCAGTATGTGCGTCTTGGGAACTGCAGGTCTGACATTGTGGTCAGCAACACAGGGGCGCCGCAGGGGACTGTACTTTCTCCGGTCCTGTTCAGTCTATATACATCAGACTTCCAATATGACTCGGAGTCCTGTCACGTGCAAAAGTTCGCTGATGACACTGCTATTGTGGGCTGCATCAGGTGTGGGCAGGAGGAGGAGTACAGGAAGCTAATCAAAGACTTTGTTAAATGGTGCGACTCAAACCACTTATACCTTAACACCAGCAAGACCAAGGAGCTGGTGGTGGATTTTAGGAGGCCCAGGCCCCTCATGGACCCTGTGATCATCAGAGGTGACTGTGTGCAGAGGGTGCAGACCTATAAATATCTGGGAGTGCAGCTGGATGACAAATTGGACTGGACTGCCAATACTGATGCTCTATGTAAGAGAGGATAGAGCCAACTATACTTTCTGAGAAGGTTGGCATCCTTCAACATCTGCAGTAAGATGCTGCAGATGTTCTACCAGACGGTTGTGGCGAGTGCCCTCTTCTACGTGGTGGTGTGCTGGGGTAGCAGCATAAAGATGAAAGACGCCTCACGCCTGGACAAACTTGTTAAGAAGGCAGGCTCCATTGTAGGATTAAAGTTGGACAGTTTAACATCTGTGGCAGAGCGACGGGCACTAAGCAAACTCCTGTCAATCATGAAGAATCCACTGCATCCACTTAACAGTGTCATCTCCAGACAGAGGAGTAGCTTCAGTGACAGACTTTTGTCACTGTCCTGCTCCACTGACAGACTGAGGAGATCGTTCCTCCCCCACACTATGCGACTCTTCAATTCCACCCGGGGGAGTAAATGCGAACATTAATTTTATTTTAATTCTTTTCATTTTTATTACTATTTAATTTAATATTGTTTCTTTGTATCAGTATACTGCTGCTGGATTATGTGAATTTCCCCTTGGAATTAATAAAGTATCTATCTATCTATCTATCTATCTATCTATCTATCTATATAATGCCTTTCACATCTATCTATCTATCTATCAATTAAATAGTGCCTTTCAC
This sequence comes from Polypterus senegalus, assembly GCF_016835505.1. Classification (NCBI taxonomy): domain Eukaryota; kingdom Metazoa; phylum Chordata; class Cladistia; order Polypteriformes; family Polypteridae; genus Polypterus; species Polypterus senegalus. The sequence continues at coordinate 62,960 of NW_024379474.1, forward strand.
ATCTATCTATCTATCTATCATTCTGCTCCTGGTCGACCATTAAGGTCCTCTGATTCTGGCCATCTTGTTGTGCCCCCACACTAACCTGTACTCTGTGGGCCTTCAGCTGTATAACGTCCTGACTTTGGAATGACCTCCCAAAATTAATGAGATCAGCTGACTCCATTTATTCTGTTAAAATAAAACTGAGAACTCATCTGAGCAGGAAGGCATTGAACGGAACCTGACATTCTGACTCCTCTGTCAGTTTACCTCTCTGTGCAGATGCTCAGGATAATCTGTGTGTGTGTGTGTGTTATATCACAGATTAGGTTATCTGTCCAGGCTTTTATTCTAGTATTGAATTTGTATTTTACTGTTTTATTTTCTTTTATTCTATTTAATACTTTGTATATCCCGTATTTATCTGTTTTAGTGTTCTATGTGGTTATCATTTGGATCCAATGCTACAAATACCTGCTGTTTTTTCTGAGATTCTGTGGAGCACCTTGAGCATGTGAAGTTCTGTAGAACTTCGTGTGGTGGCTGATGCTTCTACAGACAGACGGACAGAAATTCAACTGTTTTATATCTTGATTAGCAAAGGCGTCGTTTTACAGAGCTGTGAATGAAGCAACTGTCCTCATCTTAAAGGTAAATCATAGAGGGTAAATGGAGTGACAGAGGAATATGGAGGGTCACATGACATCTGACATCACTGGCCACCATGTTAAAGGATGGAGTCAGAAATGAAGAAGGGTTGATGAGAAGACGCACAAGCCTGGTGTGCTCCAGGGACTGATAAGATGTCCTTGAACTTATACAAAAAAGACATTAGAGAAGATAATAAGAGAAAAGAAAGAGTCATGGCTACTATTGGCTACGCCCACTAAAATGGGTCATCAGCCCCCCCAATGAAGACTCAGTATAAAGAAAGAAAGCTCTCACTTATCTGAACATTTAGCTGCCTTTCCTACATTACCAGGTGCCCACCTCACCTACTGACCCACTGGTCACAAGTCCTGTAGCGTGGAGGATTCCAGAGTGTCATTGTCACACTTAGCACATTTAGATTGTCACATGCACTTGTTTAATTTCTAACATTACTGCGGCCCTTGTCAGTTCTAGCAGTGATGGTGAGCTGTAGATGACCGTGAATATGGACACCATAGACACACAGATGGCCGCCTCAGTGCTGCAGTCTGAGCTACAATGAAGGGCTAAATGTCAACCCCTTATCTTTAATTTCCATATTCGAACTTGAGAACAGACACATCATATCCTTCATTTTATCTCCTAAAATGGCAAAATTCCATTCCTTCTTGGCTTATGTGCTTTTGACAAGTCAGAATTCACACAATGGCAGATTCCTAATTTCTCAGATATCTGGAAATCCATTTTTGTTATAAAAGACAAGCAGCAGCAGAACAAAATAAAGCCCTCCAAGTTCAGTCCCTGAGACTTCAGAGCTCTAATGTGACAGATGACAGGAGGAACACAAGTTAAGGAGTCCTAAAGAGAAGACGAACAAAATAAAAAGAAATGTCAAAGTCAGTCATTCAGTCAGTTACACAGGATGAGGAAATCAGTGATGGGGACATCTGAACTGCGAGGCCTTCACTGAAGTCAGTCCAGCACATTGTGAGCAGCAGGAGAATTCATTTAGTGGAAAATCAGACAGGGAGGAAGATGAGCAGATGAAGAGTCAGGCTGGACTACACGTGGATACGAAGATATCGGAGTCATTAAGATAACACAAAACACAACCTCTGTGGACTGGCACCTTTGTAAAATAACAGATGACATGTGAAAGTGCAGGAATTATGGGAAGTGTAGCAGACAGAATGGTGGACAGCAGAGGATGTGAACACCAGTGGACACTGAGGACGTCAGCTGTGGTTCTCCATTTATTAACTTTATTAACACTAGAATTACCAGAGCCTACGAAAAAACTCGTAATTCCGTCCCACCTTAAATCGCTTCTTAAATCCCTTCACACCTCTCCGCCAGCGCCCTTTGTCCTCTAATTGTGCTGATAAAGAGAAGCTTGGAGCAGCCGGCTATTCCATCCCCCCACCAATTTAGAACGTGCACGAACTTCTCTCAGCTCAGACCTTGATTGATTTTCTGGGAGTGAAGTGGAGTTTTAGAGTGGAAATAAGAGATCGTTGTTTGGAACAGACGCATTTCATATCTGTTCCGTTTCTACAGTAATCTGTGTCAACACATTGTTAAAACAGAAACGTTTTTTATATTCTAGTAGTAGATGACAACAGCGACGCTCGTGTTGAATCACAATGGCACTGAGCACAAGTTTAATTCGCCTAAAGACGCACAAAGTTTCATCAATGCGCTGGATTAAAAGACAACTGATACTTGTCCCGTACAAATTGTGGCACTGTTGGATTTAACTTAGAACATGACATGGGTTCAGCACGCCATAGGATGCGTAGGTCCACTGTGTTTAATGCAGCTTGAGGGAAAAGAGACAGTTTAAAGGGAAAATAGAGATTTGTTCATTTTTTGTACCTAAAGTGGCTTTAGGGCCAATATCTAGTATACAGTACTAATTGTTTACTCAGTCTTTAATTTTGTTTCACACCTGACACTAACCCGATTTTATTCAGGTTTGGGAAGCGGGGGTGGGTTTTTGTTTTTTTTTTCTTTTCTCCCGTGGAGTGAAACTTCTTTTGGTTACACTGGTCTTGTAATACCACCCAGTGGGTGGCTTTTTCGTTTTTGTTTTCCTTTTTGTTTTGTTGTGTTTGTTTCTAGTTTGTGATATTTTGACATTTATCCTAATTCTTATATTCTTATGCAGTTTGTTGTGTGTGTAAGGGTTCCTTTGCCATTCGTTTACAATGGTTTTGTTCATATCAGCACGGCCAATCCAGGCCATGGGTTACATCTTTACAGTGTGTTTATTATGATGGCTCTTTTGTTTGCTTCGGGTTGACGATTTTGTTCAATGACTGACAACTTTTACAATGAGTAACATTAAAATTATAACTCTCAATGTCAAGGGAATTAATCACGTTATTAAGAGACGTAAAATAGTTTCCTCACTCAAAAAAGATAGAGTGCAGATTGCATTACTGCAAGAGACTCACCTCACAGATTCTGAACACTTAAAACTCAAGCGTGATTGGGTGGGACAAATTTACTATTCCTCTTTTAACTCTAAAAGTAGAGGCGTTGCAATATTGATCCATAAAAATCTACCATTCACTCTAAATACTATTGTAAGGGATACGGACGGACGATTTATTCTGATTACTGGGCTTTTATATGGGGAACAAATTCTATTGGGAAGTGTTTATGCACCAAATACTTTTGATAGATCGTTTTATTCAAACCTTCTGGCAAAAACCTCCTCTGTGTGTCCGAATCACGTAATAATTGGCGGGGATTTTAACTGTGGTTTGAGTCCTGAAACTGATCATAATCCACCAAAATCTCAACCACCTTCAAAAATGGCAAAGGCTACAATGGACTTCTGTTCAGATCTTGGTCTATTTGATGCCTGGAGAGTTTGTAATCCACATGTGAAAGACTTTACATTTTTCTCACGCCCCCATTTTTCTTTTCCAGAATTGATTACATGTTTGTTTCTAGATCTGTCCTTGACAGAACTCGGGGTTGTTTGATTAACACATGCGCTCTCTCAGACCACTCATCAGTCTCAATGGAGTTATCACCACCTTATTATGACCCCTTGTCTAGACACTGGCGGCTAAACCCAGCTCTCCTTAGTGACCCTGAATTTGTAAAATATTTAGAAGATCAGTGGGAACTTTTTCTTTCTACAAATGACTTACCGGGTAAGGCATTTCTCAGGGGCTCTATTATCTCTTTCACCTCAGCGAAAAAGAAGAGCAACTTAGACAAACAATTAGTACTTGAACGCGACATTACTAACTTGGAGAGGGAGTTTAAGAAATCCTCGTCTGTTTCTGTGCTTAAGAAACTGGATGCAGCCAGATCAGCCCTGGACCAACTACTAACTCAGAAAGCGGAAACTGCAATATTCTATGCAAGGCATAGATTATTTGAATCGGGCAACAAACCTGGACGCTTACTTGCCCGACTTGCCCAGGGGAAAAAGGGCTCTTATGCAATACCCTCTCTAAAAAGATAAGAAAGGTATTGTACAATTTGAGGCTAAACTTATCAGCAAAATAATGAAAGAGTTCTATCAGGACTTATATTCTCCTGAGTGTCAAAATACTGTAGACGCTAGGAAATTGTTTCTTGATAATGTTAATCTCCCTATACTATCAGAGGAAAGTCGATTAGATCTTTGCAGTCCTATTAGGGCGCAGGAGGTCTTAGATGCAATCAAATCCTTACAGAG
>NW_024379475.1:0-37915 GCF_016835505.1 Polypterus senegalus
GAGTGATTACCCTCCCTTTGCCTGTAGACCATCCCCGGGATTTCACCTGGCTCCTCCTGACATCACTTCCGGACTGAGCCAATGGAAGTCGGCCACACCAGCTCCAGTCCCTCTGATGTCACGCCCGCTATGAACCAATGGTGGAAGACCACGCGCCGGATCCATATGACCTCACTTCCTGTCTCCCCCTTTAAAACCTGCCCCTTTTCCTTTGTTTCCTCAGTCTTGTTCTGACTCAGTTGAATGCACTTCCCTGAGTTGATTATTTGATAAAAACCTTTTGCAGCCAGGGATACCACATTATACCGGGTGGCTGCCCCAACCGCTTATCTGTCCATGTCTCGCTCTTGTGACAGTGTGCGTGAAGTCGGCAGGATGGAGAAGTCCCAGAAGAGAAGGGACAGGACCTGCAATATACCTAGGTGGGAGCGCATCGGGCGAAGTATTCAGGCGGGAAGGGGTACCAGATAGGCACACAGTGCTCCAAAATTGATGCCATTCTGAAATGGCCCGCCCGCAGGAACCAAGCGGCAGGTCCAAGCCTTTCTCGGTTAGCTGGTACTACCGCTGGTTTGAACCCGGTTTTGGAGAGCTGGCGCCCTTGACTGATTTAACAAAGAAGAGGGCCTGAACTTTGTGGTATGGACTGAAAAACAGGTGCTGCATTTGGTGACTTAAAGCAGGCCCTTATGTCTGCACCTATTTTGATGGCACTCTAACTTTTTGCCTTTCATCTCCAGACGGACGCGCTAGGACACAGGCCTGGGCGCTGTGCTGAGCCAAAGCGCCGATGGTGTGGAGCACCCCATCATGTTCCTGAGCCGGAAACTGTTGGACCGGGAGACCAGGTATGCTGCGGTGGAAAGGGAGGCTCTGGCGATTAAATGGGCAATTACTCAGCTTAGCTACTACCTTGTCACGGACCATGCACCTCTACAGTGGATGGCCCTCCACAAGAAGTCGAATCCGCGGGTCACCCGGTGGTTTCTTGACCTACAGCCGCACAAGTTTTCGCTCGTTTCATCGTCGGGGCGCTCTGCACGCCAACGCTGATGCTCTTTCTCGGGTTCACCTTCTTCGGTTAGGTCGCCCGACCCGACGGGTCTGGGCTAAGGGGGCCTTGTCATACACGCAAGCATGGGAGGCAGCTAAAGGACTTGAGTGAAGGCAGTTCGGAGGCATGCCGGGGTGGGGCAGAGTGCATTGACTCTTTTTCTCCCTTGCCTGTAGACCATCCCGGGGATTTCACCTGGCTCTCCTGACATCACTTGGGACTGAGCCAATGGAAGTCGGCCACACCAGCTCCAGTCCCTCTGATGTCACGTCCGCTATGAACCAATGGTGGAAGACCCGCGTGCCGGATCCATATGACCTCACTTCCTGTCTCCCCCTTTAAAACCTGCCCCTTTTCCTTTGTTTCCTCAGTCTTGTTCTGGACTCAGTTGAATGCACTTCAGTGCTGATTATTTGATAAAAATGACCTTTTGCAGCCAGGATACCACATTATACGGGTGGCTGCCCCAACCCTTTATCTGTCCATGTCTCGTTCTTGTGACAATAGTTATTTGGATCACACGCATTTCATGTGTTTCGTTTCTACAGTAATCTGTGTAAACACATTTGTAAAACAGAAAAATTTTTCATATTTTATTAGTAAATGGCAAAATATAGGCATCTAAACTAATAAAACGCAAAGCCCTAACTGACTGACTGACTCACTCACTCATCACTAATTCTCCAACTTCCCGTGTAGGTAGAAGGCTGAAATTTGGCAGGCTCATTCCTTACAGCTTATACAAAAGTTGGGCAGGATTCATTTCGAAATTCTACGCGTAATGGTCATAACTGGAACCTATTTTTTCGTCCATATACTGTACTGTAATAGACTGCAGCTGCATCACGCCTCCCACATAATTAAGTTCCTGCCCATATAAGGTAAATATTCGAGGGTGAAGGACTGTGCTTAGCATATTCATAAGTAAAAATACCTGAATCACAAACTGATGTTAATTATATTTTGTCCATGAATACTTATTAAATAATTCCAAATACTCTGTCCATTTCCTTTTACATCTTTTCCGATGGCTGTTCTGCTTCCAGGCATGTATTTTCGTATTAAAGCATTTAACCAATCACATTTCAGCCATCATTTGTTACCAGGCAGAGATGCCTTCACAATCCGCTGTGCAGCCACTCTAACACAGAATAAATGTCGATTAACCTGTTGCTTCAACCAATCAGATTTTTGAGTTGGTGTCAGTAATGCCTTTTGGCAGCGTGACGCCATGTCACCGTATTCAGATCCATCCTTTTTATAAAAGCGTCGGGATTGTCCTTCCGCCCTGTGAGTACTACGCAGGCTAGAGTTTCATAGACGCCCGTCCATTTTGCAATGCACGATGGGATTTGTAGTTTGCGTTTTCCAGGTAAAAGATGATTTTCTACTTCAGACTGTGCGATATCTTCTTCTTTCTTACTATATAAAAGCAGTCGGGATTGTCCTTCCGTCCCCGTGAGTGGAAAGCGAGCGGTATTCCGCTTATCACAGACTTACTACTTGCAGCTTGATGCACGGCGCTTTACATGATGTGAGCAGAGTTCTGGTGCTCCCATCGTTCCCTTTGGTTTTGTGTGGCGCGCTGGAAAAATAGACAAAATTACAGTATGTCTCTGGAAATAATTAATGTTGATGGAGTACAAATGCCTCACCGCGTAGTAAATATCAGGGGGGTTCAAAAGGGCGACCTCAATATAGAAAAAAAGTTAAAAGTTCATCACAAAAATAACAGAAACTACGAGTATTAAAGTAATATCAGCCAAATGCAATATAACCAAATTAATGAGTTTGTATAAAATATCAAATTGATCTACATATTGAATTGCCTTAAGAAGTGGTCAACTTAAAAGTCAGTCGCCTTAAAAGGCGGGTCAGCCTAGTTGATTGGATAGAAGCCGCAGGTTCGACTTTCAGCATTAGCTTTGATTGCGATAGAAAGGGACTTTTTGATGGAACTGAGGCGCACGGATAATCCGTATGACAGTGTGATTGAACAGCTTTTGAGGAAAGAGAGGAGGATGGGTTTTGTTTACAAATTATCCAAATTTTGGGTGAGTAAAATGTTGCGATTTTCCTAAATAATATTGCAAGTTTATGAGTTATTATTGATGATTTTATGTGTGTCGCGGCTGTGGCTGCAGTAGAAAGGAACTTGTTCACCCCTGGTTTGTCTATTCAATAAAGGCATTTATTGTGGCTACAGGAATTATCTATCTGCGATGCAGCAGCACTTTTATACTGTATTTCTGCGTATTAAGATGGTTTTAATAACCTTAAATTAGTTTTTGAGGGGCGTGTTGATTCAGACGGAGCAGTACTGAAGGCCTAGGTGTGAGTTGCACGCTCCGCCAATGGACCAGATGATACGTAAATTTAATGAACATTACATGATTAAATGAACGGTAAAAAAGTAATTGCGAAGCGACGGTGACTTATCGAGGCAGGCAGACAAGAGCACAATAGCACGGGACTCGATGTAGTGCACGTTAAGTCGATCTAAAATGCGCACTCAGATTCGAAAAAATATATCTTTTCAAGTTCTATTTGGATATAAGTAGGTTCTATTTAGTCGACAGAAATATCTTATATATATATATATATATATATATATAAGTTAAATTTAGTCTTTACATTTCAAAGGTGAAGAAAATGTATGCAATAATGACTAAATTTAACTTACATTCCTACTAAAGATATTTCTGTTTCCACTAAATAAAAATTACTTATATTTAAAATTTAAATAGAACTTGAACAAATACACAGTTCATAATGTTCACTACGTGCATGTAAGAGTGGAAGTCATCCGTTTTAACAAGCAGTGTATTGCACTGATATGAAATAGCCTGCCCATTTAATTATTTAGGAATGGATAGATAAATTAAGAATTTGTATAATGTTTTTCATTTTTCTTCCTCGATGGATTCTGGCACGCCAGCAACAGCTGCTCGCACCCCAAAGGGTATATATATATACTGTATATATATATATATATATATATGTGTGTGTGTGTATACATGTGGATGTATGTGTGTATATATATATATATATATATATATATATATATTGTGGAGGATGGCCAGCCGCTTATCCCGCAAATACCCCTGCCGCCAGGTGGAGCCCTCCTTGCAGTATGGAGGTCCCCAGAAGACCAGCAGGGCATCATGGACAATGTAGTTTTTATACGCAGCCCTGCTGGATGCCGTGGGGGCCACTAGGGGATGCTGCAGGGAGGAATACTGAGTATTTTCCTACGCCTCGAAGCACACGTGTACAGGAGGAATGATGTGCTTACGGGGTGAAGAAAAGAACTTGTACCTGACCCAGAAGGTATTGAAAGTCACATGGACTGGGGATGGAGAACACTTCCGGGTCAGGAGATATAAAAAGACTGTGGGAGCTCCCAGACGGCGAGCTGAGCCGGGTGGAAGGGTGGCAACACGTCTGGGAGCTGGAGGATTGTTTATTGATTGTGTATTATTAATTTATGAGTATAGTGGTGGAGAGTGTGCTTTGTGCACTGTGGAGATTGAATAAAGTCAATATTTGACTTTTATCTGGTGTCTGGAGTCGTGGATAGGGGTTCAAGGGAGCGAGAGCGCCTCTATCTACCACAATGTACAACCCAAATCAGAAAAAAGTTGGGACAGTGTGAAAATGTGAATAGAAAAAAAGAAAAAAGCAAGTTATAAATTCCCCTCAAATTTTATTTTATTGCAGACAGTATGAACAGAAAATAATTCATGTTTTTTTTTTGACATCATTTGATTTTTAAATAAATATCCATTTTTGCCATTCAGACTTGCAACACATTTAAAAAAAAGTTGGAACAGTACAACATTTACCACTTTGTACAGTTCCCCTGTCTTTTAACAACACTTAAAAGACGTTTAGGCATTAAAGAAATCAAGTGACTAAGTGTTGCAGGTGTTACAGACAACGCTTTTAGGTGCTAACAGTACTGGGTCTTCGTTGGACGCATTTTTCGTTTCAAAATGCGCCAAACATTCTCTATAGGAGACAAATTAGGGCTGCAGGCAGGCCAGTCAAGCATCCGCACCTCTTCTTACACAGCCATGCCTTTGTTATGCGCGCAGTATGTGGTTTGGCATTGTCTTGCTGAAATAAGCATGGGCGTCCCTGGAAAAGATGTCGTCTTGAAGGCAGCATTTGTTCCTCCAAAACTGAGATATACTTCTCAGCATTGATGGTGCCATCGCAGAAGTGCAAGTTACCTTTGCCGAAGACACTGACATACCATGACAGACCCTGGCTTTTGGACTTGTATCTGGTAACAGTCTGGATGGTCCTTTTCCTCTTTGGTCCGCAGCACACGGCGTCCATTTCTTCCAAAAAAGATGTGAAAAACCAATTCATCTGACCACAATACACGTTTCCACTGCACAATGGACCATTCCAGATGCCTCCGAGCCCAGAGAAGTCGACAGCTTCTGGACACTATTTATGTAGGGCTTCCTTTGGCACAGTACAGTTTTAGCTGGCATTTCCTAATGTAACTACGTACTGTAGTGCTTGAGAGTGACTTCCTGAAGTAGTCCTGAGCCCACACAGTTATATCATTTATTGATGAATGACGGTATTTAATGCAGTGCCATCTGACTGCTCGGAGATCACGGCTATTCAGTTTAGGCTTGTGCCCTTGGCTTTTGTGCACGGTAATTTCTCCAGATTCCCTGATTCTTTTCACTATGTTATGCACTGTAGAGGGAGAAATGCCCAAATCTCTTCCTATCTGTCTTTGGGAAATGTTTTTCTTCATCATTTCAAAGATTTTTGCCCACACTTGGTGGCAAACTGGCGATCCTTTGCCCATCTTTGCTCCTAAAGGAATAGGCCTTTCCTCGATGCTGCTTTTGTACCGAATAATGATTGCAATCACCTGTTTCAAATCACATCATTATTTAGTTATTATACCTCATTACTACCCCGAATTGCCCCCATCCCAACTTTTCTGGAATATGTTGCAAGCCTGAATGGCAAGAATGGATGTTTATTTACAAATCAAATGATGTTGACCAAAAAAACATGAATTATCTTGAGTTCATACTGTCTGAAATGAAATAAAAGTTAAGGGAAATTTGTAAATTACTGCTTTATTTTTTTATTCACATTTTCAACACTGTCCCAACTTTTTCTGATTTGGGGTTGTATATATGTGTATGTGTATATGTATATATATATATATGTATGTGTGTGTATATATATATATATGTGTGTATACAGTATGTATGTAGATATGTATATATATGTGGATGTATGTGTGTGTGTATATGTATGTGTATATATATATATATATACATATATATGTGTATATGTATATATTGTGGCAGTAGGGGGCGCTAGTGCTCCCTTGAACCCTAAGGTACGACTCCAGACACCGGATACAAGTCCAAGACTCTTTATTTTCCTTTAACACAGTGCACCAAGCACCTTCCACACTACTCATATATTAAATAAACACAATAATCTCTCCTCCTCGCCCAGACACTTTGCCCCTCTACCTCCCAGCTTAGCTCTGTGTCTGGACTGGCCCGTAGTCCTTTTATAGCCCCTGACCTGGAGGTGTTCCTGCCCAATTAGTCTACAGTTCCTTATTACTTCCGGGTCAGGGTAAACAGTCCTTTTCCTCAACCCGGGAGCACGCCGTTCTTTCCTGTCACGTGACCGTGGACGTACTCCCGGCTTATAGGGGCACACAAGAGCCCACGAGCCCCCTACAGCGACTCCCGGTGGCACCCAAGGTATCCAGCAGGGCTGTGTAAAAAACACTACATAGTCCATGAGGCCCTGCTGGAACTCGGGGCATGATCCTTCTGTCGGGAGAGCTCCTCCTGGCGGCCTGGGGGTGAGGGCCGGAACACGAAGCCGGCAGTCCTCCACAATATGTACATATGTATGTATATAAATATGTGTATATATATGTTTATATTGTAGCAGTAGGGGGCACTATCGCTCCCTTGAACCCTGAGGTACCACTCCAAACCCCAAGTAAAAGTCCAAGACTCTTTTATTTTCTTGTAACACAGTGCACCAAGCACCTTCCACTCTACACTACTCATAAATAATCAATAAACAAATCCTCCAACTCCCAGACACTTAGCCACCCTTCCTCCCAGCTCAGCTCAGTGTCTGGGCTTTCAGAGTCTTTTATACCCCTTTGACCTGAGGTGTTCCAGCCCCACAGTCCGAAAGTCCTTATCCCTTCCGGGTCTGGGTAAATAGACCACATCTTCATCCCAGAAGCACGTCGTTTCTTCCTTTTCACGGGATTATGACGCCCTTCCAGGTTATAGGGCATATATGAGTCCACGAGCCTCCCTACAGCGACTCCTTGTGGTCCCCAAGGTATCCAGCAGGGCTGTGTATAAAAACTACAAAGTCCATGAGGCCCTGCTGGAACTCGGGCACGCTTCATGCTATCAGGAGAGCTCTCCTGGCGCCTGGGAGTAAGGGCCGGAAACTTCTTGCCAGACATCCATCACAATATGTGTGTGTGTATGTATGTGTGTGTATGTATGTATATATATATATATATATATATATATATATATATATATATATATATATTGTAAAATATGCAACAGGAGACAGCATAAAGTTTTGGGGTCCGCCAGCCCCGTATATTGTACAGAAAATTATATTAATTTGCAGTCTAGTTATCAAGAAAACAATCATTCATAACGCGACGCCGAACCATGGCGTCGTGGCCATTTTATTGGGGAGGAGTCAGAAGTGGAGGAATGCTGGGAAGGACCGTGAGGGAGGCTGGGAAGGGTAACGTCAGGGCAAGATGGCGGAGGAAGGGCGGAAGTGCGCGACTGCGGTCAAACTCGCTATGAGGGAGGGAGGTCCTTTTTCCTATGAGAAAGCAGAGGGAGAAAGTTAGTACCCCACCATTCCCTGCCGGCGAACATGTTCCCAGGTGCGTTCGAATCAGTCCGCGGCCTCCTACTGCAAGGCGTGACACGATCCCCCTTAGCCCAAGACCGCCAGGTGGGCGGACCTAACCGAGAGGTCGTGAACACGAGAGAGGGCATCGGCATTGGCCTGAAGGGTGCCTCGCCGATAAGCAACAGTGAACTTATACTGTTGTAAATCCAGAAACCACCTGGTGACCCGCGGATTCATCTCTTTATGTAGGGACATCCACTGAAGTGCAGCGTGATCGGTCACCAGAGCGAATTCGCGGCCCAACAGGTAGTACCGGAGATGGGTCACCGCCCACTTAATGGCCAAGGCCTCCCTCTCCACTGCCGCGTACTGAGTCTCGCGGTCCATCAGTTTCCGGCTTAAGTACATCACGGGGTGCTCGACACCATCGACGCTTTGGCTTAACACGGCGCCCAGGCCTGTGTCCGAAGCGTTGGTCTGGAGGATAAATGGGAGCCCAAAATCGGGCGACCTTAACACAGGTGCTGACGTCAGGGCCTTCTTTAGGTCAGTGAATGCTTGTTCCGCCTTGTCGGTCCACACCACATACAGGGAGCGCCCTTCTTTGTCAGATTAGTCAAGGGTGCTGCCCTTTGGAGAAACGGGAACAAACCAGCGGTAGTACCCCGCTAGCCCTAAGAAAGCCTGCACCTGCCTCTTGGTATTCGGACAGTGCCATTCTAAGATGTCTTTAACCTTGAGCACTGTGGTCGCACCTGTCCCCGTCCTACCAGGTAGCCTAAATATTTGGCCTCCTTTAAGCCAAAATAACACTTCCGGGGGTTGATGCGGAGGCCGGCTTTAGCTAGTGTTCTGAGGACTGCTGTGGCCTGCAGTAGATGCTCCTCCCAGGTGCCGGAATAGATGACGACGTCATCCAGGTAGGCGGCACTATAGGACTGGTGGGGCTTTAGCACTCTATCTACCAGACGCTGGAAAGTCGCTGGGGCCCCGTGCAGCCCAAATGGGAGAACCTTGTACTGCCAGTGCCCGCTAGGGGTGCTAAAGGCTGTTTTTCTTTGGCGGATGCCGTTAAGGGAATTTGCCAATACCCTTTTGTCATATCAAGAGTAGTCAAGTATCGAGCCGTACCCAGGCGCTCAAGGAGGTCGTCAATGCGGGGCATCAGGTAGGCATCGAACTTGGAGACCTGATTCAGACGTCGGACGTCGTTACAAAACCTCCAGGAGCCGTCCGGCTTGGACACGAGGACGATAGGGCTGGACCATGGACTATGGCTTTCCTCGACATGTCCATGTCCAACATTCGTTGCACCTCCAGTTCCACCTCCGCGCGTTTTGCCTCCGGGAGTCTATAGGGTCTCTCCCGGACGATTACCCCGGGGTCCGTGACGATGTCATGGGCAATCAGCGAGGTCCGGCCGGGTGACTCGCTCACTACTTCGGGAATGGCTTGGAGGGTTTGGGTTAGTTCCTGCCGCTGCCTGGGGGTTAGCTCTTCGCTGAGGTTAAGGGCGGTTGTGCTCGTGAAAAGGGAGAGTGACCTATGGGAGGTGGGAAGCTCCTCCCGGTCTTTCCAAGGTTTTAACAAATTGATGTGATAGATCCTCTCGCTAGGTCGACGGTTGGGTTGTTTCACCAAATAGTCGACGAGCCCTTTCCTCTCCTTAACCTCATAAGGCCCTTGCCAGTGAGCGAGCAACTTGGAGTGGGAGGTAGGAACGAGCACTATAACTCGGTCTCCCAGACGGAACTCCCTGAGGACAGAGTTGTGGTTGTAGCACCGGGCCTGCGCTGCTTGCGCACGAGTCACGTGTTCCTTTAGGAGGGGTCCAATTTTAGTGAGCCGATCGCGCAGTTGCGCTACGTACTCTAATATGTTGGAGGAGGGAAGGGCGTCAGCCTCCCAGCCCTCTTTTAATATGTCGAGGATTCCTCGGGGTTGTCGCCCATACAATAACTCAAAGGGAGAGAAGCCCGTAGAGGCCTGGGGTACCTCCTGGTAAGCAAAAAGCACGAGCGGGAGGAGTTGATCCCAGTTCCTACCGTCCCGCGCTGACTACCTTTGGAGCATCTGCTTAAGCGCCTGGTTAAATCGTTCCACCAGCCCGTCAGTCTGCGGGTGATAGACAGACGCTTTCAGGTGCTTTATTTTCAGTAATTTGGCTACCTCCCTGAACGTATCCGAAGTAAAGGGCGTACCCTGGTCCGTGAGGACTTCTTTGGGAATGCCGACCCTGGAAAATAAGTTGACTAACTCCCGTGCGATGCTCTTAGTATTAGCGGAGTGCAGGGGAACCGCCTCTGGGTACCGGGTGGCATAATCCACCATGACTAGTATGTATTTACTGTATAGCCACGGGATGAGGGCTCCAGGGGCCCTACTAGGTCGACCCCTATTCTTTCAAACGGGTCATCAATCAGGGGTATGGGAACTAAAGGAGCACGGTCCCTCCTAGGAATCTGGTGGATCTGACACTCCGGACAGGATTGACAGAAACGCCGGACCTCCTCATTAATCCCCGGCCAATAAAAGCGGAGCTTAATCCTCTCCAGTGTTTTTTCGGCCCCGAGGTGGGCGCCAAGGAGGTGAGCGTGTGCTAACTCGCAAGGTACGCGGGATTAGCAGCAACTTCCGCACCTCGCCCCCATGGGTTGCCACCCGGTACAGCAGATCATTTTCAAGGACAAAAAAGGGCTCCCGTGGCGTGGTACCGTTGGCTGGTGAGCTATTCGGCAGAACGACAGCATTCCGGGCAAAGCACAGGGAGTCATCATTCCACTGCTCCCTCTTAAATGAGGCTGGCGTGGACCGAAATTGAGGGTCTTGTGACCTGGACCCCGAAGAGTTCCTGGCTAGTCCCTCCCCCAGCGGAGTCCTCCGGGTCCGAGTCCATAGCCGCAGGTACGTCCCCCGTAGCACCAGCGTCACTAGGGCCTGCCCTTATGCACGGCGTGCAGACCGCGGGAGGGGCGCCTTTCCCCTTCATCACTAGATCCAACAAGGCCCCGGGAGCAGTGGGTGTCTTACCGCTAATTTTTTGTGACCAGTCTTGTCCCAAAATCACTGGATAGGGGGTTCAGGCAGCACAGCGACCGTCAATTGCTAGTTCCCCTTCCAAGTGATATAACACTGCGCTGAACGATATGACTTGGTCCCCCCATGTACACAAGTGACCAATAAATGTTCCTTCCGCCATTGTCGCGGCAAGACCAAACGGCGAGCTACAATGGTAATGTTGCTGCCGGAATCGAACAAAGCCACCACTGAGTGCCCATTCAACAACACTACCCCGTATTCGGAGTTGCCAAGGGATGCGGCGGGGTACAGTACCTCTCCAGGGTTGTCCAGGTGCAGTCCATGGGCTCCGCCATGGTGTTGAGGGGACAGGTTGGTAACAAGTGGCCGGTCTCGCCACACTTGTAACAGCGTGGCGGGACCGGTTTCTCTCTAGGTCTCGGCGGCGCTTCTGCAGCGCGTCGAGAGGGCTCGGGGTGGGCCGCCCGACCCTGTCAGTTCCCCTGAGCAGACCTTTCTGGCCCCCCGGCTCGGAGGACTGCGAGCTGACGCTCCAAAACGTCCAAGAGACCTGGCATATCTTTGTAAGCGTGCCCCTGGACCTGCTGGGCGAGGGCACTGGGCATTGCATTGACCAGGCCTTCACAGGCCTCCTGCTCGACAACTCTCCGAGCCTGGGGTCCTTCTGGCCGTAGCCAGCGCCCCATTTTGCCCGAGAACTCGAACGCCTGGCGCGCAGGCTTTTCAGGGTCAAATACCCAGTTCCGCCACTCTGACGCCTGCTGGCCCGAGTGATGCCGTAGCGAGCCAAGATCTCAGGCTTCAGGAGGTCATAGGTCGCGGCCTCCTCCTCAGGGAGGTCATAGTAGGCCCGCTGGTCCCTTCAGGAACGGGCGCCAGAATGGACGCCACTGACCACTGCCACTCGTTCCAAAATATTTCAGATAAGCCTCGACGCCGGTCATCAGCACCAACGCCGGAGGCGCCAGTTTAGGCGGGTCTGGCCTGGCTCTCTGGGACTCTACCAACCTGGCCTTGGTAGCCTCCAGCTCCCTGGTGGTTGCGGCTTGCGCTTGCTGCAGGGCCTGGAGCTGGGCATTCATACCCTGCAGCACGGTGTTAAGTTCCTGTCCCTCTGTCATTCTCCGGGATCCTCTATGCTGCCGACTACGCCACTGTAAAATATGCAACAGGAGACAGTATAAAGTTTTGGGGTCCGCCAGCCCCGTGATATTGTACAGAAAATTATATTAATTTGCAGTCTAGTTTTCAAGAAAACAATCATTCATAACGCGACAACCATGGCGCTATGCCATTTTATTGGGAGGAGCCGGAAGTGGAGGAATGCTGGGAAGGACCGTGAGGGAGGCTGGGAAGGGGGACGTCAGGGCAAGATGGCGGAGAAGGGCGGAAGTGCCGCACTGCAGTCAAACTCGGCAATGAGGGAGGGAGGTCCTTTTTCCTATGAGAAAGCAGAGGGAGAAAGTTAGTACCCCACCATTCCCTGCCGGCGAACATGTTCCCAGGTGCGGTCGAATCAGTCCGCGGCCTCCTACTCACTGTATGCGTGATATATATATATATATATATATATATATATATTGTGAACTTGGACCCGGACACAGACAGACGGACATCTTTGTTTCCACCACACACTGTTTATTTACAATAATATTTACACAAATAAGTCACGTGCACAAACCCCAGTGCCTCTTACACCGATTCCCCCAATGTCCAGGCCACACAGTCCTGTGCCTCTTTTCCTCCTGGCGGCCTTCAGTCCTCACTCCAGCTCCGTCCTCTTCCACCCGACTTCCACTGCTGACTGGAGGGAGGCGGCCCCTTTTATAGGAACCCGGATGGGCTCCAGCTGCTTCCCCGCAATCTCCCCGCGGACACACCCCCGTGTGGTGGAAGTGCCGGCTGCGCACCCGGAAGCCGTCCGGTGTCCCCTGTCATCTTCCCCCCGACACTTCCTGGTGCGGTGGAAGTGCCGGGCTCCCCGGGATAATAAGGCATTGGGGCGCCGCCTGCCGGTGGCCACGGGCCCCTACAGGGCTGGGCTTCCAAGCCCTCTACCCGAGGCCTCCAGCATAACCAGGACGGACGCCCCCTCTCGGTCTGGAGGAGGCACAAGCCCTCCTGGGCATCCCGGCTGGGCTCCAGCCCCGGCCGGGGAACACACAGGATATACCGGCATCGGGCGCCGCCTGGCGGTGGCCACGGGTCCCTACAGGGCTGGGCTTCCAAACCCTTTACCCGAGGCCCTCAACATAACCAGGACGGACGCCCCCTCGTTGTCTGGAGGAGGCACAAGCCCTAATTAATATCCCATAAGTTTCATTGACTTTATGCTATACTCTGATTAAAAAGTGTTCCTTTAATTCTTTTGAGCAGTTTATATATATATATATATATATATATATATATATATATATATATATATATATATATATATATATATATATATATAAAATACCAAGGCTTCGAAAGGAGAAGTAGCTGTTGAAGAAGCAATGAAAAAGAAAAGGAAACATTTTGAAAATAACGTAACATGATTGTCAATGTAATTGTTTTGTCACTGTTGTGAGTGATGAGTGTTGCTGTCATATATATATATATTGTCACGCTTGGGTCACAGATTTGCACAGAGACACAGAAGGTCGTAGAAAAAAAGAAGGATTTTTATTCAGACACCGCAAACACATGAGCTTAAACGTGCTCCATGACAAGTCAGATATAACAGTTCCGCTAGGAGCAGAGAGAGATAAAAGCAAACAATCAATTCCCAAACTGACAGGCGCTGCAAGGCTTATAAGTCGGCGGAGTACCGCGCTGCTATAGTGCAAGGATAAGGAGCAATGTGTAGTCAGTGTTTCAGGGTTTGTGGTTTTCCCAGGGGCGTCTGTCTCTATTTGGGGTGCGATCAGCCCTCCAGCTCACACCCTCCCCCTCAGCTTTATTCACATTCCTGTGAATCAAGCAACTCTCTGTACCAGGTTCATTTAGTCGTGATAACACGTCTGCGTTGACGTGTTCAGAACCTGGTCGGTGCTTTACTGTGAAACTGTAAGGTTGTAAACCCAGAAACCATCTCATTAGACGAGTTTGTATCTTTCTGTCGGTACAACCACTGGAGTGGAGCATGATCAGTTACCAAAGTGAAGTTTCGTCCCCACAAGTAATAGCGAAGCGCTTCCACAGCCCACTTAATTGCCAAGCATTCTTTCTCAATTGTAGAATAATTGCGTTCCCTAGGAAGTAATTTCCTACTCAAATATGTGATTGGATGTTCTTCTCCATCAAAAATTTGTGACAGGACTGCTGCCCACACCAAATGCACTTGCCTGTTTGCAAGATAAAATCTTTTGTGAAATCCGGGTTCCTTAGAACCGGGTAAGAAGACAATGCTTTTTTTAAATCGTTGAAAGAACGTTCGCAATTTTCTGTCCACAGGACAGGTCGGTTTTTTCTGCCTCTAGTAAGTTCTGTAAGAGGAGCAGCTCTATGTGCAAAATTTGGAATGAATTTTCTGTAGTAACCAGCGAGTCCAAAAAGGCGCGTACTTGTTTCTGTGTCTCAGGTCTCGGGTAAACAAGCATTTCTTCTATTTTCCTTAATTGTGGCCTAAGTAAACCCTTGCCCATAGAATAGCCTAAGTAATGAGTCTCGGACATGCCTAGTTTACATTTCTTAGGGTTAGCAGTAAGGCCAGCCTGTCTCAAGCTTTCAAGAACGGCTTGAAGCCGCTCTAAGTGTGTTTTCCAATCATTGCTAAAAATCACGACATCGTCAAGGTATGCCCCAGCATATTCAGAGTGAGGACGTAGGATCTGATCCATCATACGATGAAAAGTTAGAGGTGGCCCGTGAAGACCAAACGGAGTCTTGTAAATTCATAGAGTCCGTCAGGAGTCGCAAATGCCGTTTTCTCACAACTGCTAGCCTCTAAAGGCACCTGCCAATAGCCTTCGTGAGATCTAGCGTGGAGATATAGCTCGCCTGACCCAGTTTTTCCAACAGTTCATCGACACGGGCATGGGATAAGCATCGAATTTAGAGACCTTATTCAAGCGCCTGAAATCGATACAGAACCGAACCGCCTTGCTTTGGGACTAATACGACTGGGCTGCACCAGTCACTTTTACTTTCACGAATTACACCCAGTGTCAGCATCTTTTTACCTCTTCGCACAATATTTCGCGCTTCCGTATCCGAACGGCCGCATCTGTACGAACATCAGGTGCAGTGGTAATTTTATGTTTTGTAATGTTAGTCTTGCCTGGTAAATCTGAAAAGACATCAGTGTTCCGTTCTATCAAAGATAACAGTTCTGTCTTTTGCGTGTCAGTAAGATCGTTACCAATGGTAACATCGGACTGAGAAACAGCAGCCAAGGAAGTGTTAACCTCTTGTCGGTCGTGCCATTCCTTCAAGAGGTTAATGTGTAAAATCTGGAATGGTTTGCGCCAGCCTGGTATTTTAACCTTGTAATTTACCGGACTCATACGCTCCTCAATAATGGCGGGCCCTGCCATTTAGCTAAGAATTTGTGTGGATCCGAGGGAACCAGTACCAAAACACGATCGCCAGGTTTGAACTCACGGAGCTTGCTGCGCCTATCGTAAAGACGCTTCTGAGTTTCCTGTTCTCGTTGTTGGTGTTCCACAGCAATAGAGGAAAGCATAGAAATTCTGTCTTGCAACGAAATTAGTCGATCTGCAAAGCTTGGACCTTAGCTGCTCTCTCGCTTCCTATCCATTCCTCACGCATCACATCCAGGATGCCTCGCGCCGCCGCCAATAACAACTCAAGGGACTCAAGCCAGTGGACGCCTGTGGTGATTCTCGCACCGCATACAAAACAAACGGTAGGACAGTATTCCATGTTGTGGGATCATTATGAGCAACTCGCCTGATCATCTGTTTCAATGTTTTGTTAAATCGCCGGTTAAACCATTCGTTTGAGGATGGTAAACAGTAGTACTCAATTTCTTAATAGCAAAGCTGTCACACAATTGTTTCATCAGCGAGAAGTGAAAGGTGTGCCTTGATCAGTTAAGATTTCTCTAGGGATACCAATACGAGTAAAAGTTTCACATAGTGCTTTGGCTACAGCCGAAGAGTTGGCCTTTTCAGCGATCATTTCTGGATATCGTGTCGCATAATCAACCAACACCAGCAAATATTGGTACCCATCCTTAGTCTTAGGTAATGGTCCCACAATATCTAATCCCACACGCTGAAAGGGAACTTCCAATATGGGCATAGGACAAAGGGGAGCCCGAGGAGGCTTATAAGCAGAGACGATCTGGCAGTCTGGACATGAAGTACAAAATCGTTCAACATCTTTTCCCATATTAAGCCAATAAAATCGTTTTGATAACCGGTCTCTAGTTTTGTCGGCACCGAGGTGCCCCCCCAAGATGTGTGAATGTGCCAGATGCAAAACAGTTTCCCTATGTGCTTCAGGTACCACCAGTTGTTCAATAAATTCCCTCCAAATGATCTGAGAGCACTCTGAAAAGGCAACCGTCCTTTTCTATAAAGTGTGGGGTTTTCACACCCCCGGAATTACGCTCTTGGTAATAAGAGTCATTAGCAGGGCGAGCCTGTTTAAATGCATATTCTAATGAGCTATCAGTATGCTGCAAACGCACAAAATCTGATTGTTCGTTAACACTCGGTTTGTGTTCGAGGCGTTTGCAATCTGGGAAGATGTAGAAGGAGCAGCCCATTCTGGAAGATTGTCGGGGGTGACCTCCTCCGCCTCGCTGGAGAGATCGGGTTCAATATCTAAGTTGGGCTCTAGATTTTCCCCGCCGCTACCAGTTCTTCGTCTTGGATTTCTTCTTCTTCTCCCCACCAAGTTCATTAGTGGACTGGACTACTGGTCCCTTACATTTATTAATCAGTTTCGAAAAAGGGCATTTCTCCGTCCTATGAGTAATGGCCAAGGGCACGAGTCCGAAACGGCAGACCAAACCTTAAAGTGGCGCCCCCTATAAGTTAAAGGAAGAAGTAAAGTCTGATAATCTTTAACATCACCATGTACACAGCGTATTTTTACAGTCTCACAGTCTCTAAGGCATTGTTCATTAAGACAGTCTCGTCTCACAATACAAAGGTCACTTCCCGAATCTAACAATGCTGAGATTTCTCTGTCCTCCAATTTCACCGGGATCAACAAGCCATCTTTTCCATCCGGATATGTAATAGTTGAGCAACAAATCTCGCCAGTCCAATCCCATTGAATGAGCTGGAGACAAGCGACAATCTCTTGCCAAATGGCCGAGCTGATCACATCGGAAACATCTACGGTCGGCTCCGCTTTCGAAATATCCTCTGCGACGCCCACGCCGACACGTGCTCTGTAGCCTCCACGGTCTCGTCGACCCGCTGTTGCCGCTGTCTCCCCAGAAACAGGCGTCCCATCTACGACTGGATTTCCCGGGGTCCTACCTGACCCCATTAGATTTTCAGGTCCTGCAGCTTGTCGATTGAAGCGAGAGAATGTCCTGGACGCTCGCTCACAGGTTGCGAAGCAGCACGAAATCCACCGCTCTTTCTCCAAGTGGACTGTGAACCCTCTAATCGCCTGGACATAATCGTTAATGATTTAATATCATGGCGTAGAAATTCATCTCAAGAACTTCAGGTATGCCGCCAGTAATATATTCACGACAACTGTTTCCATCACGTCTCCTTCAAACCAACAGTGCACTTTATGTATCAAATCTTGAATTTGCGCACGGATTGGGTCATCCATGTTTAGTTTCCAGTCTTTAAGTGCAAATGTTTTAGACTTCTGAAATAAGTCTTCGGCGGCATCCATCTGTGCAACCACTTCTGGTACCACTTGTCACGCTTGGGTCACAGATTTGCACAGAGACACAGAAGGTCGTAGAAAAAAAGAAGGATTTTTATTCAGACACCGCAAACACATGAGCTTAAACGTGCTCCATGACAAGTCAGATATAACAGTTCCGCTAGGAGCAGAGAGAGATAAAAGCAAACAATCAATTCCCAAACTGACAGGCTGCAAGGCTTATAAGTCGCGGAGTACCGCGAGGCTTGTATTACGCGTTATAGTGCAAGGATAAGGAGCAATGTGTAGTCAGTGTTTCAGGGTTTGTGGTTTTCCCAGGGGCGTCTGTCTCTATTTGGGGTGCGATCAGCCCTCCAGCTCACAATATATATATATATATAATATATATATATATATATATATATATTTACACACACACACACACATAAACATATATATATACATATCTATACATATACACATATGTACACATACACATATATCTATACTAATAAAAGGCAAAGCCCTCACTCACTCACTGACTCATCACTAATTCTCCAACTTCCCGTGTGGGTGGAAGGCTGAAATTTGGCAGGTTCATTCCTTACAGCTTCCTTACAAAAGTTGGGCAGGTTTTATATCGAAATTCTACGCGTAATGGTCATAACTGGAAGCAGTTTTTCTCCATTTACTGTAATGGAGATGACCTTCAACGCCGGGGGCGGAGTTTCGTGTGACATCATCACGCCTCCCACGTAATCACGCAGTACATAGAAAACCAGGAAGAGCTCAAAAAAGCGCTTAAGAAAACATGCATTATATAATTGAGAAGGCAGCGAAACAATAAGAAGAGAGCGAGTGACATATACAACCATATTCATGAGTTCTGCTACTTCGGAAACAAAGCACGATGTAAACCTACACTTTAAATTAAGTTCATAGACAGGCTACGCTGGCGTTTGTAATTTAGTGCCTGCCCATATAAGGCCGTCCGTCAGCGCAATCCAATAGCAAACTGCCACGGGTAAATATTCACGGGTGAAGGACTGTGCTTATGGAGAGGAAGATGAGATGGTCAGGGTGGTGTTTGACACAAACTCAGCGAAACTGCGAGAGAAAGTTTTAAGTGCCAGGACTAAGGTAACATTAAATACAGCCACGGACATAGCACGAGATGGCACCAGCACAGCTGGGAACCTTCGATGCATGTACACCGAGCGGCTCACGTGAACTGACGCAGTGCACAGATAACAGGCAACAGTTCCAAAGAGAGCTGAACAAAACCGAATTACACAATTGAAAAGGCAGCAAAAATATGAAGCGCCTGATAAGCATATTCATAAATCCAGCTACTGCGGAAACAAAGCACACGGTGAAAAAGTCAATGTCCCGCTAAAGGAAGACAGTGTAAAAAAAACCCGTGCATGCAGTGTGTCAGGTCTCAGATAAAGAAGAAGACTAGCTGTTTATTGATGCAGTAAGAAACGAATCTATGAAAGAAACCTGTCATCTTTACAACGATTGACAAACACGGAATGTAACTTGAACACAACATATCCTACAAATACGAACCTGATTGAAAGAAATAATGATAATCAAATCCTTGATGGCAGCAACACTCAGTAACACTCACAAAACAAATACTGTATATTGACAGTCATGTTACGTTATTTTTAAAATGTTCCCTTTTCTTTTTCTACCTTTTTTAACACACTACTTCTCCGCTGCGATACGCGGGTATATATATATATATATATGTATATATATATATATATATATCCCGCTCTACATACTCGAATAATGGATACTTTATTCGCCATCAATGATTGCTTTGGTAAAGCCATACTCAGTGTATTCATTAGATGAACGGTAAAAAAGTAAGAGCGAGGGGAGGATGACTCATTGAGGCATGCAGGCTGTAGTGCGCGTCAACTCTATCTGAATTGCGCATCACATTTGAAAAACATATCTTTTCAAGTTCTATTTAGTCCATATGTGTCAAACTCAAGGGTCATGGGCCACATCCGCCCGGCGTGTAATTATATCCGGCCAGCGAGATCATTTTATATACTGTATTATTGTTATTAAAGCCCGGGTATATGAAGCGCTGGTAACACAATAAACTACAGATCCCATAATGCAGCGCTTCAGCTGCCTTGCATCAGGGTAACCTGAATGCAATTCAGAAGATACAGAAAACAGCATAATTAAATAAGAATCTGACACTTCAGCGGACGTTTTAACCCGCAAGACAATCACAAAGTGATTTCAAGTGAAGCTGCTTTTATGGGAGACACAAATGCACCAGTTCACCTTGCCCCACTTTCCCTGTTGCCAAGTACTGTTAAACCAAGTAGTCACTACGGTGTTCCCAAATCGCACTTTGCTGATAAACTGAGCGCGACTGCGCACTGAGTTTGCACGGCGCTTTTGTGACTTTGATGAACAAAAAAAGTCCGTCTACATGCGGCTCGAACCTTATGCATGTTTGGTAGCACATATCTGTGTGAGAAGCTCTTCTCAGTGATAAAGACTAACAAAACAGCACACAGGAGTCGCCTCACTGATGAGCACCTGCAATCCATCCTGAGAATCTCCACAACACAGAACCTCACAGCAAACAGAAACGAACCTGTGGCCAAAAAGATGCCAGGCGTCCAGCTCTAAAATGACATATGAGCAAAGACAACTGAATGATTTGATTTGTTATTGCACATAAGAGCGGAGTCAACCGTTTTAACAAACAGCGTTGCACTGATCTGAAATAGCTGTGTGTGTATATATGTAGATATGTATGTATATGTATATATATGTTTATATATGTGTGTGTGTATATATATGTATATATATATATATATATGTATTTGTGTGTATATATGTGTGTGTATGTATGTATATGTGTGTATATATGTGTGTGTATATATGTAGATATATATGTATGTATATATGTGTATATGTATAGATATGTATATATATATATATGTTTATGTGTGTGTGTGTAAATATATA
Organism: Polypterus senegalus; assembly: GCF_016835505.1. Lineage (NCBI taxonomy): Eukaryota > Metazoa > Chordata > Cladistia > Polypteriformes > Polypteridae > Polypterus > Polypterus senegalus. The sequence goes on from NW_024379475.1 coordinate 20,801, forward strand.
TATATATGACAACAACACTCATCACTCACAACAGTGACAAAACAATTACATTGACAATCAGGTTACGTTATTTTCAAAATGTTTCCTTTTCTTTTCATTGCTTCTTTAACACACTACTTCTCCGCTGCGAAGTGCGGGTATTTTGCTAGTACATACATATATATATATCTACATATATACACATACATATACATACACACATACATACATACACACACATATATACACACACATATATATATATATACATACACACACACATATATAAACATATATATACATATACATACATATCTACATATATACACACACAGCTATTTCAGATCAGTGCATACGCTGCTTGTTAAAACGGATAACTCCCGCTCTTACGTGCAAGTCTGCGTGGATATTATGAACTATCGTATTTGTTCAAGTTCTATTTAAATTTTAAATAGAAGGAATTTTATTTAGTCGACAGAAATATCTTTGGTAGGAATGGTAAAAACAGACAGGAATATTATTCGTGAATAAATCAACTCAAACCTTAAATAACTTAAAAGAACAAACATTCAAATTTCTTTACTCTTATGTAAATTTATATAAAAAATAAACTTAGATTTTAAATATCCCAAAAGATTTTGCTCTCCATAAAAATATATCCTTTCAAAATTATACAAATTCAAATATGAACATGCTGCATAACAAAACCTGGAAATATAAATAAAATGTGTTCCTTTCAGCAATAACAAATCAAATCATTCAGTTGTCTTTGCTCATATGTCATTTTAGAGCTGGACGCCTGGCATCTATTTTTGGCAACAGGTTCGTTTATGTTTGGTGTGAGGTTCTGTGTTGTGGAGATTCTCAGGATAGATTGCAGGTGCTCATCAGTGAGGCGACTCCTGTGTGCTGTTTTGTTATTCTTTATCACTGAGAAGAGCTTCTCACACAGATATGTGCTACCAAACATGCACAAGGTTCGAGCCGCATGTAGACGGACTTTTTTTGTTCTTCAAAGTCACCAAAGCGCCGTGCAAACTCAGTGCGCTCGGTTTATCAGCAAAGTGCGTATTTGGGAACAACGTAGTGACGACTTGTTTTAACATTACTTGGCAACAGGGAAAGTTGCACTGGTGCATTTGTGTCTCCCATAAAAGCAACTTCACTTGAAATCACTTTGTGATTGTGCACGGGTAAAAACGCCCGCTGAAGTGTCAGATTCCTATTTAATTCTTCTGCTTTCTGTATCTTCTGCATTGCATTCAGGTCTTTCAGCCTCACTGATGAGCACCTGCAATCCATCCTGAGAATCTCCACAACACAGAACTCCCTGATGTTTTGTCTCATAGTGCCGTCTTAGATTAAATTCTGTAATTACAGCCACATTAGCTCCACAAATGAGACACACGGGTTCAGTAAACATATACTCAGCCTCCCATCGGTTTTTAACACTAGAATTACCAGAGCCTACGAAAAAACTCGTAATTCCGTTCCACCTTAAACTGCTTCTTAAATCCCTTCACACCTCTCCGCCAGCGCCCTTTGTCTTCTAAATGTGCTGATAAAGAGAAGCCGGCTATTCCATCCCCACCAATTTAGAACGTGCACGAACTTCTCTCAGCTCATGCCTTGATTGAGTATCTGGGAGTGAAGTGGAGTTTTAGAGTGGAAATAATAGATTGTTATTTGGAACACATGCATTTCATGTCTGTTCCGTTTCTACAGTAATCTGTGTCAACACATTGTTAAAACAGAAACTGTTTTATATTCTAGTAGTAGATGACAAAATGTAGGCATAAACTATATAATGTATGAAGCCTGAAGTCCAAATAGCAAAGAAACATTTTCACAAGAATAACACAATTGCACTTTTATTCAAACATATAACTGCAGAAACAAAAAGCCGCCTTAACATGCGACATTGACACCAGTTTACTGTAACTGACTCCGTGGCTCAATAGACTCAGCCCCCGCTTGTCAATCAAGGGGTCGCGGGTTCGATCCTGCGCCCCTCTGTTTTGAGAAGTAAACTGCTCTTGTCTTACTGTTTTAGAATAAAAGCATACATTTAATTTCAGTCTGTAACAGCCGGTGCAGTTTATGATCCTTGTAAAGGTTAGCTTTTTTTTTTTATTCACTTTTCACTCTCTCAGTCGCGTTCAGAATCAATCCATACAACCCCATCTGACACGGCTGTTTTCACTAAAGACGCGCTATAGCTCTGCAGTGTACCACGATGCATACTAACGCACAATCAGGTGTGAATTTATGCAGGAACTGGAAATTCTCTGATGCGGGACCTTCCCCCAGGGAAGAAAGTACAGTGTCAGGTGCTCATTCAGTGTAATAGAAACCATAGCACAGAGAGGTGTGTACACGGCAACAAGTACACGTGTCGTAAATGTAAGAAGGACGGTCCTTGGGTGTGTGGGAACTGTTAATATTTGAATGTGATGATTTCATATAGCACGGAATGAAAATCTGCACTTCTTAGCATTGCACCATGCAAGATGTCGCATCAATCGCCTACTGTAACTTGTTTTCTTTTTTCTTCGGTTATACAGGTAGTTTTGAATAAAAGTGCACTTGTTTTTTTGAAATGAAGTGTCTGCGTGCACTTTTCGCTGCATTACACGCGGTATTTTTGAGCATGCCAGTTTGAGCAGTATAAAAAAGTATTGAAAAGTATAACAAAACAACGGGCAGATGGGGAGTGCCTGATGATTGCATATAGTGCCGAACTTACTGCTCTTTATTATTCTCTCCTCTGCGTGCCCTGGAGTACAAAAAACAGAATACAGGCGCTATAGCTCTGTGCTGTACCACGATGCATACTAACGCCCCACCCGGTTCTGACACACAGGCGCTGGCGAAGCTGCCTTCTTGTATCTCACCGTCACTTGATTTTCTTTTTATTCAGTTTTATTGAGTGTTCCTGCCAGTCCCCGCATGTTGCTGTATGCTGGATAGAGAGAAGTGTGTACACTTCTTACAGGAAAAGCGATGGAAAAAAGTGCACTTGAATAAAAGTGCACTTTTGTTATACTTTTACACCAATATATGTTCCTGTGCTTGAACGACACGGGCAGATGGGAGTGTCTGATGATTGCATATAGCGCGAAGTTACTGGTCTTTACCATTCTTTCCTCTGCATGTCCTGTAGTACAAAGAAAAGCATACAGCAAAATGCGGGACTGGCAGGAACACTCAACAAAACGAAAAGCAAGTGACGGTGAGATACGAAGGCAGCTCGCCAGCGTTTGTGAGTCAGAACCTGGGGGGTGGGTGCGGGTGATTGTGCGTTAGTATGCATCGTGGTACACTGCAGAGCTTTAGCGCCTTTAGTGAAAACAGCCGTGTCAGATGGGGTTGTATGGATTGATTCTGAACGCCGACTGAGAGAGTGAAAAGTGAATAAAAAAAGCTAACCTTTACAAGGATCATAAATTGCACCGCAGTTACAGACTGAAATCAAATGTATGCTTTTATTCTAATACAGTAAGACTAAGAGCAGTTTACTTCTCAAAACGGAGGGGCAGGATTGAACCCGCTGACCCTTGATTCAAGCGGGGCTGAGTCTATTGAGCCACGGAGTCAGTTACAGTAAACTGGTGTCAATGTCGCATGTTAAGGTGGCTTTTTGTTTCTGTAGTTATATGTTTGAATAAAAGTGCAATTGTGTTATTCTTGTGAAAATGTTTCTTTGCTATTTGGACTTCAGGCTTCATACATTATATAGTTTATGCCTACATTTTGTCATCTACTACTAGAATATAAAACAGTTTCTGTTTTAACAATGTGTTGACACAGATTACTGTAGAAACGGAACAGACATGAAATGCGCAGGTTCCAAACAACGATCTATTATTTCCACTCTAAAACTCCACTTCACTCCCAGATACTCAATCAAGGCATGAGCTGAGAGAAGTTCATATACGTTCTAAGTTGGTGGGGGGATGGAATAGCCGGCTTCTCTTTATCAGCACATTTAGAAGACAAAGGGCGCTGGCGGAGAGGTGTGAAGGGATTTAAGAAGCAGTTTAAGGTTGGACGGAATTACGAGTTTTTTCGTAGTAATTTTAGTAAGTAGTAAGTAGTAGTAAGTTTCTGGTAATTCTAGTGTTAAAGGCTCTATTTTCAGAATCAACTTTTCTCTTCAGCATCGTGTGAGCTAGCTTCGCAATAACTTGCAGCATCATAAGCTGGACTTGATTAACGCTGCAGTACCGCAAGGCAGCTGAAGCTGCATTATGGGATCTGTAGTTTATTGTGTTACCAGCGCTTCATATACCCGGGCCATTAATAACAATAATACAGTATATAAAATGATCTCGCGGGCTGGATATAATTACACGCCGGGCCGGATGTGGCCCGTAGGCCCTTGAGTTTGACACATATGGACTAAATAGAACTTGAAAAGATATATTTTTTCAAATGTGATCGCGCAATTCAGATAGAGTTGACGCGCACTACAGCCTGCATGCCTCAATAAGCCATCCTCCCCTCGCTCTTACTTTTTTACCGTTCATCTAATGAATACACTGAGTATGGCTTTACCAAAACAATCATTGATGGCGAATAAAGTATCCATTATTCGAGTATGTAGATCAGGATATATATATACATATATATACCGCAGACGCAGCGGAGAAGTAGTGTGTTAAAAAAGCTAGAAAAAGAAAAAGGGAACATTTTAAAAATAACGTAACATGACTGTCAATATACAGTATTTGTTTTGTGAGTGTTACTGAGTGTTGCTGTCATCAATGATTTGATTATCATTATTTCTTTCAATCAGGTTCGTATTTGTAGGATGTGTTGTGTTCAAGTTACATTCCGTGTTTGTCAATCGTTGTAAAGATGACAGGTTTCATTCATCGATTTGTTTCTTACTGCATCAATAAACAGCTCGTCTTCTTCTTTATCCGAGACCTGACACACTGCATGCACGGGTTTTTTTACACTGTCTTCCTTTAGCGGACATTGACTTTTTCCACCGTGTGCTTTGTTTCCACAGTAGCTGCATTTATGAATATGCTTGTATGTATCAGACGCTTCATATTTTTTGCTGCCTTTTCAATTGTTTTTGTTCAGTGCTCGTTGGAACTGTTGCTTTTTATGTGTGCACTGCGTCAGTTCACGTGAGCCGCTCAGTGTACATGCATCGAAGTTCCCCAGTTGTGCTGGTGCCATCTCGTGCTATGTCCATGGCTGTATTTAATGTTACCTTAGTCCTGGCACTTAAAACTTTCTCTCGCAGTTTCGCTAAGTTTGTGCCAAACACGCTGACCATCTCATCTTCCTCTGCATAAGCACAGTCCTTAACCCGTGAATATTTAGTGGGAGCTTGCTATTGGATTGCCGCTGACAGACGGCCTTATATGGGCAGGCACTAAATTACAAACGCCAGCGGCAGCCTGTCTATGAACTTAATTTAAAGTGTAGGTTTACATCGGCTTTGTTTCAGTAGCAGAACTCATCAATATGGTTGTATATGTCACCGCCGCTTCTTATTGTTTCGCTGCCTTCTCAATTATATAATGCATGTTTTCTTCAGCGCTTTTGGAGGTCTTCCTGATTTTCTATGTACTGCGCCATTACGTGTGAGGCGTGATGATGTCACACGAAACTCCCCACGGCGTTCAAGCTCATCTCCATTACAGTAAATGGAGAAAAACAGCTTCCAGTTATGACCATTACGCGTAGAATTTCGAAATGAAACCTGCCCAACTTTTGTAAGGAAGCTGTAAGGAATGAACCTGCCAAATTTCAGCCTTCCAGCCACACGGGAAGTTGGAGAATTAGTGATAAGTCAGTGAGTGAGTGAGTGAGTGAGTGAGTGAGTGAGTGAGTGAATGAGTGAGTGAGTGAGTGAGTGAGGGCTTTGCCTTTTATTAGTATATATATATATATATATATATATATAGTAAGATATGGCCGGGCATTCATCCCAGCCAATACCCCCAAGCCGCCAGGTGGAGCCCTCCTTGCAGCATGGAGGTCCCCAGAAGACCAGCAGGGCATCATGGACAATGTGGTTTTATGCACAGCCCTGCTGGATGCATGGGGCCACAGGAGGAGCTGCAGGGAGGACCGAGGGCTCTTCAGTGCCCTGTGACCCGGAGGTTCGTCATAGAAAGAGCGACAGACTTCCGGGTTGAAGAAAAGAACTTTTACCTGACCCGGAAGTGATTGAGAATCACATGGACTGGGGATAGGGAATACTTCCGGGTCGGGGGATATAAAAGGACTGTGGGGGCTCCCAGACGGGGAGCTAAGTTGGGAGGCAGGGTGGCTAAGCGTCTGAGAGTGGAGGATTGGTTTATTGGTTATTTGTGATTATTATTGGAGAATTGTGGAGAGGAGCGTGCTTTGTGCACATAATTATTATAATAAATAATTATTTGGACTTTTATCTGGTGTCTGACGTGTGGTCCGAGGGTACAAGGGTGCGAGAAAGCACCTAATTCTGTCACAATTGGCGTAGCTTCGGCAGGATTCTCTGGCTGTCAGTTTGGCGGAGGACCTGAATTAAAAAATTTTATTGTGGACAGAATACCCCAAGAAGACAGCGTCAAGACATGCAGTAAAATCGCCAGAAACCTCACCTTTATCAAGTCCGTCATGGGGGAGAAGAAGACAAAGCAGAGCGCCAGCAACAGCGGAGGTCTAGCGCCGACATTGCCTCGCTCAAGACGAAGCCATGGAGCAGCTACGCTTCGGGAGAGATTTCGAGGAGGACATCCACGATGAGGTATGTGCAGGAATGTACTTTACAATCTTTTTAATTTAACACCTGTTGTCCCGTACATACCTCCCAGATGTCCATCCGAAGGCACTGCAGGAGGCAGAAGATAAACCCAAAGACGATGGCGCGCTCTAGTTCAGGCAAACGAGTAAACCGAAGGACTTCCGCATTACGGGTGCTGGCGAGCAACACGGACGCGTACTACCTAAGGATTCCAGAAAGGTGACGCTCCGTGTCCAGCTGTTTGTGGGTTCGCCCAAGAAAAGACGGACTTGATTTTTCTGAAGGGGAAAGGGGAGGCAAGCGAAGCACCGCTCAACCCACGAGAAGGTAAGGAGGGCCGGGAAATGGCTGGTCGATCTGACGACAAATTTATACAGGCAGATCGCAGTCAGCCAAAGATGGCGGCCCGGTCCACGTCCAAAGAGAACTCCAAGTCCCAGGCTCCCTTGCGGAATCCGTCCGAGCACGTGCCAGAAGCGGCGTGTTTCATTGGCTCCCGGCCGCAGAGAAGACAGATGAGGAAGTAAGTCTTATGCCGGTCGATATAAATATTGAGTTGCAGGAACTCGAGCGCATAATCGAGCCCGTAAAGAGTGTTTTACAGGTCCTGACACCATTGAGAAGATCGTCGGGGAATTGGGAGAGGCAGCCAAAGCGCCGCTGGAGAAGCTGAGGGATTACGTGCGGCGATTTGGTGGGGAGCCTCCCATATATCATGATGTGGCGTACAGGTATGTGAAACCCGTACCGTATATAAAACAAGAGGGACGCAGTGTAAACCAGGCCCGCTTTTAATAAATAGAGGGTGCCAGTACACTATGTGCCCTACAAACGAGGTCAGTAATGCTAACCGAGTGGTCGGGCGGAAGGGCTAATCGATCTGGGGCAGCTAGACAGCCGGTAATTTGTAAAAGTAAAGGGGTGCAAACAGTAAAGGGTCTCTCTTTACTTAATAGAGAGACTCGGACTGTAGACAAGCCTCAGATTAAGCAGGAGATCCCAATAATAAAACGGGGGTTTCCTGACAAGAAAGAGAGAGTGAAAGCACCGTTAGAGGCGGCAGGGGTTTCTCTCCCAGCAAGAGAAGGGGCGGACCTAACATTTCCTTATTGTTTTCAGTCCCATAGGGGGAGAATACCAGGAGGACAGAGGCAGTGCTACGGGTGCCGAAGGCTGGGCCATATTTGGCGGAACTGTCCTTGGAGAGAGGGGGACAAGATGTCGGTTTGGACTAATATTCCCCTAGGTTCTCCAGGGACCAAGATGTTCAATTAATCAAGGCTCAACCAGAATGTCCTCTTGAGGAAGACTTCCTCTCGCAGGCAGGCCGCCCAATCATTATAATTCGTCGCTGGGGGAATACTGTAAGATATGGCCGGCCATTCATCCCAGCCAATACCTCCAAGCCGCCAGGTGGAGCCCTCCTTGCAGCATGTGCAAACAGCCCCTCTGCTCACACCCCCTCCGTCAGGCAGAGAGTGAGAAAGATAGAGAGAAGCAAACAATCTCAAGCACCGTGCGGGAAGCATATCTTATATCATTGAGGAGTTTTAGTTAATATGTAATACATGCTCTGATTGGGTAGCTTCTAAGCCATCCACCAATAGCTTCCCTTGTATGAAATCAACTGGGCAAACAAACTGAGGATGCATGTACCATAAATTAAAAGACCCATTGTCTGCAGAAAGCGGCGAACCAGCAAAAAATCTGTGATATATATTTAGATGTGCTTACATTTAAAATCCGCGATAGAGTGAAGCCATGAAAGTCGAAGCGCGATATAGCAAGGGATTACTGTATGTGAAAACATCATCGCACTAATGCAATATTATTTGAAAACGAACAGCGTAAAATACATCCGATCTGAAAATTCGTTTTCAAATAATATTGCATGTACTGTGCTTTGAAACTGCTGCACTGAATAAGCTCACAATTATTCTGTAACAGCGCCAGCGTATTTTCAAACCCGATCTGGTGCTGTTTGTTTTGAAATAATATTGCATGTACTGTGCATTGATCTTGCTGCACTAAATAAGCTCATGCCTTCTGTAACAGCACCAGCGTGTATTCAAACCCGATCTGACGCTGTTCGTTTTCAAATAATATTGCATTAGTGCAAAGACAGAAGACCTCCTGCAAGAAACGTTCACTCACATATAAGAACAGCTGCACCTGGTGGGGAGGGCTTCTGCACTGGTGGGGAGGGCTTCTGTTTTCTCCGATCTGAGTTCACCTCTGTTATAGCATGTCTTTATTTGAAAACGGCGTCAGATCGGAAGTGTGTGTGTGCGGGGGTGTCTGGAGGCTTGAATAGCTGCACCAGGCATAGATGGCACCGTTTGAATACAGGATAAAGTCCGGCGTCATCCTGTCAATCACCTGTCCTTCAAAGAAACAGCATGGCTTACGGAGCTCGCCAATGCTACACCGTCCGGATCTAAACACTAGAGTGGTGTATGTGCCCAAAAAAGGTTTAACTGCATTCTCATACCATTGCTTGCGTACTAAAGTGTCAGCAGGTATTTTTCGTGGCATTACATGTAATTTGTGAGCAATCCCTTGACGATCAAACAGAGGTAGCTCTGCAGTATACTTGTGCCTTTATGCTGTAGGAAGACAAGTAAATAAAGTTAAACTAGTAAAACTAAAAAAAATGACGCTAACTTTGACAAGTACTATACATTTACAGCGGCTGTTACAAACGCAAATCAAATGTATGCTTTTATTGTATAATACTAACAATAAGAACAGCTCATCAGTGGTGGGCTGGTGCCCTGCCCGGGGTTTGTTTCCTTCCTTGCGCCCTGTGTTGGCTGGGATTGGCTCCAGCAGACCCCTGTTACCCTGTAGTTAGGATATAGCGGCTTGGATAATGGATGGATGGACAGCTCACTACTCAAATCGTTTATTTTGGGAGATGTTAAGACTCGAACCCAGAACCTTTTGAATTGGAGTCAGCAGCTCTAACCAGTATACTACCCAAGAAGTCAGGACAACATGCAACATTAACCTGATTTCTTTTTCTTTGGTTATGGGTCTTAGAAAAAAGTGCATTTGTTCTTTTATACTTGTATCTTTTATAAAAGTGTTTCATTGATATTTGTAATTCAGGCTTCACACATTATACACTTCATGCCTACATTTTGTCAACTATTACTAAAACATGAAAAACGTTTCTCTTTTAACGATGTGTTTACTGTGCATAGATCGTTGTAGACACGGAACACAAATGAAATGCAAGTGTTCCAAATAACGATATAGTATTTATAAAAGGTGTCATTTTGCTTGACTTCTCACTCTCTACAACTTTAAGCAACTGACACGCAGGTAAACAGACTTGAGTTGAGAAAACTGTGTGGGGGATGTGATAGCAGGCTGCTTGCTGTTTGCTGCTTATCAACACATTTAAAGGACAAAAGATGCTGACGGAGAGGTGAGAAGTGTTTTAAAGTGGTAAGGATCTACGAGTTTTTTCTTTGGCTCTGGTAATTCTAGTGTTAATCAATATGTTCTTCCAAAGTTGATATATCCCTTAACTAATGCAGAATTTAACCTGTCCTTAATTAAAAAACTGGACAGAATCATCTGTAAAACAACCAAAACCTGGTTACAACTCCCAAAATGTGCCACCAATGGTATTATAGTCTTAAGAATGGAGGACTAAGCGTCTTCAAACTTGAAGCCATTATTCTTTTTTTTTTTTTTTTATTTATTTATTTATTAATTTTATTACAATCAATACATAGCAATCAAGTTTTACAAAAAAAAAGAATTATGCTAAGAACAGATCGATCCCCACCCTTGAGAGAGAGAGCAAGCCAAACGGTGTAAAATTTAAGGCTTTTAAAAATACCTAAATCAACAAATTCTCTGTGCTTTATAAAATCATTTCAAAATATTACTGATTAGATCCTGCCATGTTTTGAAAAAAGTCTGCACAGATCCTCTAACTGAGTATTTGATTTTTTCCAATTTTAAATAATATAACACATCAGTTTCCCACTGACTTAAAAGAGGAGAGTTTGGGTTCTTCCAGTTTATCAGAATAAGTCTGCGTGCCAACAGTGTAGTGAATGCAATCACAGTTTGTTTGTCTTTCTCCACTTTAAGACCCTCTGGAAGAACCCCAAACACAGCTGTTAATGGGTTAGGAGGGATTGTGAGTCCAAGACTGTCTGAGAGGTAATTAAAAATTTTTGTCCAGAATAATGTTAATTTGGAGCAGGCCCAGAACATGTGACCTAGTGAGGCTGGGGCTTGGTTGCAACGTTCGCAGGTTGGATCATGCCCTGGAAACATTTTGGAGAGTTTTAGTCGAGACAGATGTGCTCGATATATAATTTTGAGTTGTATAATTGTATGCTTCGCATATGGAGATTGAGTGAATTCTCTGCATTGCTACTTTCCACTCCTTTTCTGATATATTAATTGAGAGGTCATTTTCCCAGTGTCCTCTTGGATCTTTGAAAGGAAGGGATTGTAAAAGGATTTTATATATTGTAGAGATGGAGTCTAACTCCTTGAAATTGAGCAATAATTTTTCCAGCGTGGATGAGGGTGCAAGATGAGGAAAATCTGGAAGGTTCTGTTTAACAAAGTTCCTGATTTGAAGATAGTGAAAGAAATTTGTAGCTGGAATGTTAAATTTGGAATGTAATTGTTCATAGGATGCAAAGACGTTGTCTATATAAAGGTCTCTAAGCAAGTTAATTCCAAATTTTTCCAGATATTAAAAACTGCATATGTTTGTGAGGGTTGAAAGAGGTGGTTCTTTTGCAGGGTGCCACAGAAAGAAGCTTCTCCGTCTTAAAATGCTTTCTACATTGGTTCCAGATTCTAAGTGAGTGGAGCACAATTGGGTTATTAGTGTATTGCCGATAACGTGTGTTTATTGGAGCACAAAGCAAGGAATACAAAGAAGTACTGCAGGATTTTACTTCTATTGCGGTCCATGCCTGTGTATGTTCTTCTATTTGTGTCCAGGTTCTTATCGACTGTATATTTGCCCAGTAATAAAACTGGAAGTTAGGTAGAGCCATGCCGCCTTCTGCCTTTTGTCTTTGTAGGGTCGCTCTTTTGATGCGTGGATGTTTAGAATTCCAAATAAATGAGGTTATTGTTGAATCTAATTGCTTAAAGAACGATTTATTAATGTATATTGGTATGTTTTGAAATAAAAAGGAGCTTAGGAAGAATATTCATCTTAACAGTGTTAATTCTTCCAGCTAGTGTGAGATGAAGGGTTGACCATCTATGCAAGTCTTGTTTAATTTTTTCCATACAGACGACGAAATTTTTTGATAAAGAGCTTTATGTTTACTTGTGATGTTTACCCCGAGGTATTTAAACTGTTCTGCAATGATAAAAGGAAGGGTGTCTAATCTAATATTATATGCTTGAATTCACGGAAAGAGTACACTTTTATTCAGATTAATTCTGAGACCAGAGAGCTTTTGAAATTCTGTGAGTGCTGCTAAGACTGCAGGCACAGAATTTTCTGGTCCGATATATACAGTACCATGTCATCTGCATATAATGAGATTTTCTGTTCCAGTCCTTCTCTGCTAATCCCCTTTATCTGATCAGTATTTCGACAATGTATTGCCAGTGGTTCAATGGCAATTGCAAACAGCAGTGGTGACAAAGGGCATCCTTGTCTTGTGCCACGTTCTAGTTTAAAGTAGTCTGAGCAAATGTTATTGATGCAAACTGAAGCTTCTGGGTTAGTATACAGTAATTTAATCCATGCACAAATGTTCGGGCCAAACCCAAACTTCTCCAAAATAGTAAAAGGTATTTCCATTCAATCATGTCGAATGCTTTTTCTGCATCCAATGATAATAATATTTCTGGGGTGTTTGATTTAGTTGGTGAGTATATTACATTAAACAGGCGTCGAAGATTTGAAGATAAGTGTCGGCCCCTAATAAATCCAGTTTGGTCTTGTGATATTATTGAGGGAGCACTTTCTCCATCCTTCTAGCTATGATTTTAGAGAGTATTTTAACGTCGTTATTCAGAAGTGAAATTGGTCTGTATGATGCACATTGTAATAAGTCCTTATTTTGTTTTGGAAAGACAGTGATTAGTGCTTGGCGAAAGGTTTGTGGAAGAGATTGGTTATCTCTGGCTTCTGTAAATGTTGCTAATAGGAGGGAGCTAGCTGAGCGGAGAATTTCTTGTAAAACTCTGCAGGGTAGCCATCAGGGCCTGCTGCTTTTCCACCTTGGAGTGACTTTATAGCATCCAGTAATTCTGATAATGACAGAGGTTTATCGAGCTCCTCCACACTAATAGCGTCAATTTGTGGTATCTGTAATTTATCCAGAAATGCATTAGATTGTATATTGTCTTCTTTAAACTCAGTAGTATATAGGGATTTATAGTAGTCTCTAAAAGTGCACATTATATTTTTGTGTTCGATGATTTTATCTCCATTCGTGTTAGTAATTACGAGATTGCGTTGCACTTCTTGCTTGTGAATTTGTTGCGCTAAAAGCTTATTAGCTTTCTCTCCATGTTCATAATAATGATGTCTGGATTTGTAAATTAGTTGTTCGGTTTCTTTAGTTGTCAAGAGGTTTAATTCTGAATGTAGAGCCTGCCTCCTCTTATGTAGAGTCTCGCTTGGTAGTCTGGCATGTTCTTCATCTATTTTAGTAATTTCGCTTTTATCTCTGCTACTTTCTTCGCTTCGGATTTATTTCTGTGGGAAAGATATGAGATAATCTGTCCTCTTAAGAAGGCCTTAAGAGTTTCCCAGAGTGTTCCTGCAGAGATCTCAGGGGATGTATTTGTCTCTAGAAAGAATTCAATTTGTTTGGATATAAATTCAGTACAATTCTCGTCAGCTAATAGAAGCGGATTGAGACGCCATCTGCGGGTGAGTGTATGGGGCTTAGTAATTTCAGCTCCAAGATCATCGGAGCATGGTCTGAAATAACAATAGCATCGTATTTACAAGATTTAATCTTAGGCAAGTTATTATCTATAAAGAAGTAATCAATCCTTGAGTAGCAATGATGTACTGGTGAGTAGAAAGAATATGTTCTTGAATTTGGGTTTAAAACCTCCAGGGATCTGATAAGTTGTGATCAGTTATAAACTTTGTAATTATCTTTGCGGTGTTAGTTGCCGTTCCCCCTGTGGAGGAAGTCTTATCTAAAAGTGGATTTAGAACACAATTAAAGTCCCCAGCCATTATAAGTTTATGAGTGTTCAGATTGGGAATGGATGCAAATAAATTTTGTATAAATTCCTTATCATCAACATTAGGTGCATAAACATTTATCAAAATCATTTTACAGTTAGATAAGTCTCCCATGACCATCACATATCTCCCTTCAGGATCCAATACTACATCTGATGCTACAAATGGTACTGTTCTATGTATGAGAATTCCCACCCCTCTAGTTTTCTTTGTAAAACTAGAATGGAACATTTGGCCAGTCCAGTCTTTTGCAGCGGAACTGATCCTTACTTAGTAAGTGGGTTTCCTGTAAAAATACTATTTTAGCATTTAGACCTGTTAGGTGAGAAAGTACTTTCTTTCTCTTTAATTCGTGATTCAGGCCTTTAACATTCCAGCTTACGAGTTAACTGTCCCATCATGGAGACACTGATTCTGAGTTTTTGGTGTCATATTATAGTCTTAACTGGAAGTGAAATAGTTTAGGTCTTAATTTCCTATTCCCCAAGAGTTGTTGCCATGCAGCTTATTATTACGTTGATAGTTATAATTATAAAGATTGAGATGATAGATTAGATATAGATCAAGCCTGCTCTCTTTCTCTTCCCCTTAACCCCCACCCTCCCTTTTTGCCTCCCCAGGTGAGGCTAAAACCCACTTCATGCAGTCCCAGTCCTCTGACATACCCAGAGACAGAGCACGTCCAAAGCACATCAAGCCCCCATGCAGTGGCGCTTTAAGGTTAAAAGATAGAGATATCTGTTACCAATATAGTCTTTAAAAGAGGAAAAAGAAAGAAAAGAATTTTGCACTTAATATATATATATATATACACATACACATATACATATATATATATATATACATACATACATACATATAATCTTCATCAATTTTAGTGCATTAAGATGATATCCCCAGATAATAAACCCAGGTGATGGTGTTAAAGATGTGTCCAAAACAAGCATAACAAGTCTTAATGCAGTAATAGCAATAACAGCAAACCAAGGGTATGATATTGAACAGTCTCATTTAGGGTACACCATGAAATAATTAGGGAAAAGAAAAAAAAAGAGGAGGAAAACGTAATTAAGCACAATAAAACACAAACATTTAGCCCTAGTAATACTAAGTAATGATAAGTAATAAGTAAGTAATAATAATATAAGAATATGAGAATATATGCTGATAAAAAACCCGTATTTTAAAACAAATAGATCAGACAGTAGATTATTAATCCTAGCTTTATCATTTACCGCCATGACTCACAATTATGTATCAGAATAGTCCCGGATCAGCTTTCTTAACTCATTTTCTGCCTCCTCCTTGCTAGCGAAAACATAGAAATGCCCTGCCATTCCACTTTCAGTTTTGCGGATAAGGAGGCCGTATTTGACATTGGCTTGCCGTAGCCGCTGTTTAATATTATAGAAGGCGGCGCTTGATAGCTGTTGCTGGAGAGAAGTCAGGGAAGACGCGAATTTGGCAATCTTCATATATAATATCTTCCTTTTTTTTCCTGAGGAGTTCCATCACCTCTAACTTAAATGATAATCGTTCAAAACGGACTATAAAAGATCTTGGTCGGGGTCTGACGGTGTTTGATCCAGCGCTGTAAGCCGCTGCTATCTCAGATTCTGCTTTAAAGTCGCCCCCGATTATTTTAGAAAAAAGTTCAGTTGCGAATTTCACCGGGTTTAAACTTTCTCGATTCTCCGGCAAGCCTTCAATTCTGACATTATACCTTCTATTCCCATCTTCTAAAGCAGCCAGTCTGTCTCCAAGTTTTTCTCCGAGTTTTTACATTCGAACTGACATTTACTGCTCTTTCCTCGGCACTGGCAGCTAGATGTTCGCTATTTCGATCCGATTCGTGAATGTCTCACTAAGATGCTCCAATCGATCAGCAAGCGTCTCAGTTTAGCGAGTTTTTCTCAATGCGCTCTTCAATTTTACCCAGCACCTGTCGAAGTTCACGCTGTACCTCTTGACGAAGCCTTTCATTTGCCTGTTGGATTTCCTGTCGCAGACATTCATTGGCCTGTTTCATCTCCTGTTTCAGTCTCTCATGTGCCTTTGCCGTTGCTTTCTCATTAGCCTTCTCGCTTTTCTTTATATCTTGCCTGAGGTCAGCGAGCAACACTTTCAGTTCAGATAGCTCAAATGTGCCTTCTTGTACCGTAGATGAAGCAGCAGACTCTGCTGAAGCCGGTGTCCCCGCTGCTCCAGTCCCGCGTGATTGCGTAACTGAAGCCGCGGACCTCCCGGCCTTTTCCAGTTTCAGGTAATCCTCTCCAATCGGCGAGCTATCCACATCTGCACTCACGATCGCACCTTCGCTCCCCTTTTCGCTCTCAGCAGGCGACGATGTAGCGGACCGTGGTCCCGAGGAGTCTGTACTTTCGCCCATCTGATCCAGGTCTGTCTCTGAGAGGCCGTATCTCGAACTAGGGCTTGCTGATCGCAGCTTGGATGTAGCTTTAGTCTTCGATTCTTTCGGACCCCCCTTCTTGTTGGCCATGTTTATATGTGTTTACATATACTGTAGCGGTCCCTCTCGGGTTGAATAAATACAGGATATCTCAGAATAATAAGCAAATAATATGAAAAATAGCACCACTGCTAGCGGAGCTCCACTTCAGACGTCCATCTCTCGCATCGGACGAGACCAAAAAAAGCCATTATTCTTAATACCTCCCTCAGGAATCTAGGCAAAACGAATATTCTCCAAAGACACAATTCTAAGAGAAACAGATAACCAACCTAAACTAAAACATTGGACACAAGGAATTTAGAAAATCTTAGTAGGAGACACATCTTACCTCTCCGATGAATCATTGTTTTTAATATGCGAAAGAGAAACCACCCAACATATGGCACCTTAATTAAAAGACGGGAGCAACATGGAATATGACACTTGGAAAAGAAATACAGGATTAAGGGATATGCCTGTTTCAAAATCATAAAATCAGCAATAATTGGTTAGCAAGCCATCAAGGCATTAAAGGGCCAATATATCATGGAGATCAAATTAAAATCAAATACTTTTCCCAACAGAGAAGCTCTAAGTAGAGGCAGAAAAGAAATCAACAATTGCAGGAGATGTGACAATGTAAGAGAATTTGCATCTCACATCTTGGGCCTGTGACCATACAGTATGTACAAATGTAAAGAATTGCCAGACATCATAAATTTT
>NW_024379476.1:0-15346 GCF_016835505.1 Polypterus senegalus
TGCAACAATAAAACCAAATTTTGACACCATGTGACCATTGACCAGTAGGCCTACCTTCCACCAGTCACTTGATGTCCCCACAAGCTCAGGTCCTCTTTGTGTTTGTAGTTTGGGGTCAAATTAATTTTACAGGATGGGTGGGTTGGGGGGCAGCACCTCTTTGATTGAATTTGTGAATGAGAATGAGGGGCGAGTGTGTCTGTCAGGGTCTCCATTTTTATTGGGTTTCAGTAGCCAATCAGGTGTGTGTGTGTCATAATAAGGGGCGGAGACACCTCAGATCTACAAATACTAGTCTGACCAGCAGGGGTCACTGTTAATTCACAGTCACATGTCCTTCAGACTGACACCCCAACAACTACTGAGGTACCCAAGTGTCACTGAATGTCACCTGTTAAGTAGGACAGGCGTGTGGTCCTGCTGGATCAGCACAACTGAAAGGCGCTATACAGACTCAGTATCAAGAGCTCTTAAATAGTGACTATATGTAGGAGCAGAGAGTGACAGATGGGACTGGAGGGTTGTCCACTCACCAGACATTTTGTGACCCTCCATTGGTCACTCAAAGGGTCATTCACTTCAGAATGAATTCACTGTGAATGTCTGAAGACGAGGACTCACCGGTCAGTCAGATGTCGGCCATACTGATAGAGTTTGGTGTTTTAGTTGATGTCACATTAAACTTTAAACTATACCTCCTCCTTGTCCCCAGATTTGTCACTCCTGGTATACTGAAAGCTCCAACATCTTCAAAAAATGAATTCTTGGTCAGTTGGCACACACTTGACATGGGTGCACATGTGTGGCTTTGCAGTGGAGTGGCACCCCACCCAGGGTTGGCCCACTTTGTTCACAAACCTGAAATTGAAAAGTGGATAGGATAAATACAATAATAATATGCCCAGGCTGACCCTCTGCCCCCCACACTACTGAGCTGTTCAGTTACTAATAAAGATGAACATTAAATGGTGAATTTGACACTCATGGACACCACAAGAAGTTGTAGAGCATTGAGGACTGAAGTCAGATGTGATGTTTCATTTTGGGTTTCATTTCTGCATTAAATGAGTTACAATGAATTTTGTATGAATTTCATGTAAATGGTATTTATTTTATTGCTGTATGTATGGTGTGTTGTTGAATATTTTGCTTCTAAGTCTCATGTTTATGTATTTTGTTGGTTTAGTTATCCCTCATTTTTTTTTTTTTTGTGTTCCTTGTGGAGCCTGGGGGGTGGGGACACTTGACACTGCAGCTGGAGCTCCCCCCCAGGGGTATTTAAGAAGAAGCTGCAGATGAAAGAGTCGCTCCAACACTGGGCTCTGTCCTGTCTGGTGGGTCTGCTTTATGTTTTGGTGTTTGGTGGTCCTTCTGGACTCCTGCTCTGATTTTTTTTGTAAGTGTATTTTAATCCTTTCTTTAATTTTTTATATAATTATTTTAATACTCAGTAAACTGTGTTTGATTTTATTGCGCCAGATATATTTTTGTTTTTCTATATTTACATTTTCTCACTAAGGAGACTCTTATCTAAAAGACATTAAAAGTTAACATCAGTCTGGGGACTGTTTGGGTACAAGTGTGACGGGGAGCAGTGGGCCCAATTGGTTTAAATTCTGCTAACAAAAGGTTAATGTGCAGGGCACCTTTTCCGAGTTAGTGACATTAAAAGTGGTGTCCCTTAGGGTCCGCACTGTGGCCACTGCTCTCTTTAATATACTAGCGACTGGGAAATCCATACTTTCTCTGCTAAGAATTATTTGTTTCTTTAAGTCCCTGAAATGATTTTGTTTTCATGGCACTGATTTGTGCCTAAAATAGACCTTTTTGGCCGATGTAATGAAGAGCTTCCTGTTTAAAACGGGGCTGCGAGACGTGAATTCAGTTCTTTGACGCACCTCATTTGATTTTTTCTGGCAAACAAATTTTCAAAACAAACCGTATATTACAACTCTAATCAGAGTCGGAGTAATAATTATGTTGGCAGGATCATGTCGCCAGTCTCCGACTGATGACTGTTAACAATTGGTTCAACAACCATTTCTATAGAATTCCAATCCATATACATCGGATTATTGAAAGGTTCGGTGTCCATTGAAACCTCAGTCTAATTGGCTGATTGCTGGCCATGTTCTGCTTGGTGGTCCATATCAAAAATTTCGTTATATACACAATTTTGAGTGAACACTCGATTGGACCCTTGAACGAGCATACCTTGTGCAGGTGTCTCGATGACTTTGACTTTAATTTTGTCCTTGTTCTTTCCTCTTGAGAAAGCAACATATAATTGGCCATGTTAAAATACTGGCTGTGGCAAGTAAATTCTTACCTCATCAAATGACTGACCTTGTGACTTATTAATGGTTATTGCAAATGCCAAGGTCAGAGGAAATTGTCACCTTTTCAGTTGAAAGGGTAGATCAGTCTGTAATGGTGAGAGATCAATTCTCGGTATAAGCGCTGGTTTCCTAACTGCTTTACCTGTCAGGACTTCAGCAGAAATATAGTTTGCATGCAAGCCTTTGACAATTAATCTTGTGCTATTGCACAGACCCCTTTTTGGGTTCAAATTCCGTAGGAGCATTATAATACCACTTACTTTCAGATACAACTCATGAATTGGCATTCCAGATGGAGTAAAAGTATTTAAGAGCTCGACAGGATAGTTTGCATTGTCTTCCTCATTGTCAGACATAATTGAGTCAACGCTCAAGTAAGTTCGTCTTTCTCCTTCGAGACGTTTAAGTACTTCTGCATTTATTCTGTGCACATCGTCATTCTTTGGAGTAAGAATGGCACGTTGGCAAAGTTCTTCATATCTTCAACTTTCATTCTTTTACGGAAAACCGAGTCCACCAAATTTCCACTTTAGATAAATTGTGGTGGAACTTCAATCATGTCTTCAGCAAGGTTTGAATCGTTGGTAAGTTTTCCATCACCAAGCTTGAGTAACCATTCTTGGTGGTCAACTTGGCCTGGAGCAAGGCGCATGTTGGTTGAAAGTTTAAGCGTTTTAAACTTTCGCCACAGTTTGCCCATTTTTAGTGAAGCTTGAACAATCTTCACCCTGTTTCCTTTCTTAACGACAGGAAGTATTTGGTGAAAGTCACCTCTGAGAATGATGACCTTTCCACCAAAAGGTTTGTTGTTGTTCATGAGATCACGTAAAAGTTCATCTACTGCTCTCAGTGCATAATGTGGTGTCATTGTAACCTTATCCCAAAGAATGACTTTTGTCTCCCTGAGCAATTGTCCTGCTAGGGATGTTGGTTTCATACTTGAACTTGAGTTGTCAAGCAGTGGTACTGGCAGCTTAAAAGTTGAATGGTATGTAGCTCCCATGGGTAACAAAGTGCCTGCTATTCCAGTGGACACACAGTCACATGATGGTACAGTGTTTCATACGTGAAAGTTTTGCCACTTCCACCTGGTCCATCCAAAAAGAACAGCCTATCTTTCTCTTTATCATCCTTTACTGCTTTCATTATTGATTTTATTGCAGCTCTTTGCATTGAATTAAGCTCCACTTTTTTCTGGGATGCGATGTCCCGTGATGCTTGAAAATTGATCTCAGGCTCAAAAGTGTACCAACTCGTGCCAGGTGGGGTTCCGACAATCTATAGTGAGCTAAATTTTTGCTATGGATAAGCAATGTTTCCTGAATATCTAATAGGGCTTGATATTCAGCATTTTGTGTATCATAGCTTCTATAGGTAAAGTCTTCGATCATTGACTCGTTGTGACTTTCCCCCAGAACCCTAGCGTTCTTTGGTTCACAAAAGACACAAAAAAATGCAAACATTTGCCTTACTTCGTATGGCATCTTGCATATGGAAGTCTCAGTAAGAGTGTTATCCCACTCTGTGTCATCAGCAAGCAGGTTCCTTGCTTCAGGTATACTACACATTCATAGGTTCTTAGATATTCAAAAGATGTTGCCTTTCTTACATTAAGTAGAAGCAAACGGAGGTAGTACAAGTCGCCTTGTCTTGGAGAAGCAGTGTACATCCTTCCAATTTTATTAAAAGACCCTTGTCTTTTTTTCCAAATATGTTTCTTTCCTTGAGCTTGAGAATTGACAATGTATGTGTAGTGCTCAGGTATTTCAGTATAGAGGTAATGCCTCGCATCTTCATCGTCTTGGTTCAGCTTGAAATAAGCTGTGAGCTTGTCATCCATTTCTTGCAGGGCTTCAGATTCATTTCCATCTTGGAAATATAAAACCTGTTCACCAGGTAAATGCAATGGCAATTTCTCAACACTATGTGATTGTTTGTGCATGTCAAAGGAGAATATTCTCCAAATTGCCTCGGGGGCACTGGTATACCTGGAATCTAAAAATTGGTTGACTTTATTGTGTTCCAATGAGCCTCTGCCATCATTTTGGCGAATTTCTATATTTGCACAATCGTGCCCTTTATAAATGTATTTAAATAAATACTTGACACTTTTTATTGAAGCACACACTTCAACGTTAATGTGAAAGCTGTATTTCAATAGCAGATATGGATTATACGGGATGATCCATCTGTTATCAATATCATACAGTATTTTCCTGCTGCAAATCCCACTCCTGTGTTGGTTCTTCTGTACACCGGGTACCCATTTACATTACAATTTGTTTCATTGTTAAACTCTTTGGGATACTTCTTGGTACATTCTCCATATGCCATACATTGGCAAGTCTTATTTATGTCACCACATGGTCCATGCGCCATGTGTTTCATGACAATTGTATGAAGTCTTGGATGTAATTTTGGATCTGGTATTTCTGCCGATACAAATTTGTCCACATCTTCAGCAGATCTGGCTTTGTCATCTGCTTCCAGAACAATCAGAATATGTGAATGTGGCAATCCCCTTTTTTGGAACTCGATAACATGCACATGAGCTGTCGTTTTTCCAAGAATATGTTTCTTGGTTATGTCATCTAATAACTCTTTTAGCTTGAGCTTAAATACTCGGACTACCAAGTCCGGTCTGAACTCTGGTTTCTGGCCATTCTTTAAATTTTCAGTGATTTCTTTCCATTTAGGATTGCACGTCATTGTTATAAACAAATCAGGCTTTCCATCTTTTCTAATTATTGCCATGGAATCTTGATAATGCATTTGCATTGGTCTAGGGCTTCCAGCAAAGCTTGAAGGCAGTATTACCTTCCTTCCAGGCTTAAGTCCCAAATTCTCTGCACGATTCACAATGTAGTCATGCAGTGCTGTGTAGTTCTCACACCTCAAGTCTTTTTGGTGCTGTTCAATGTAGTAAAGCCTATTTGCCTCAACTTTACAATAGGCGTCTACAATATATTGCTGACTAAGTTTGCCTGCATAGAAAGGGGATAAAACTCCGGCCTTTCGTGAAGAAGGTAAAAGTAATACATTAGCTGGGTTACATTTTTCCCATTTCCATATTGTTTTATATTAGTAGTCCATCCTGGTTCTGCAATGGGAATGAGTAGTGGATATATCATTGCATCTAACCCAGAATGAAGAATACTCACACACTGAAATGCGTTTGTTGATCTGGACTGCACTCTGAAATCCCTTTCGAAAGGTGGTGCACCATCTCCACTCTGAAAGATAATTGCTACCTCGTTATAGCGGGGAGCATTGTATCTTCTTTGACTGTCCTTGTGAGCGTTTATTAATGACATGCTAATTTGCTTTGGTTGACGTTCTTCAGCTAACGCCCTTTGCTCTTCTTCTTGTTCAACTTCAAACATCATTTTGTATGCTTGAGCATACGGGTTATTTTGAATCATGAAAGCACTCAACTCTCTAATGCATTTATATTCGCAACCGCTGTTTGTCAATAATGACATTCTTTGATCAGCTGCTTCGTCTGGGTCTAATATATAGATTTGAGCAAATTTTGGTGTTTCACCCTCTCCGGGGTGCAAGGGTCCAGATTGATGGTATATTTGACCATGTATTCTGTAACAATATGGAACATGGCCTGGAGGCAGGGATATCTGTGTGCCCATGGATGCACAGACTAATGCACTGTTGTACTTTCTGATATTTTCCAAGAAGTGCTTGGAGTTTGGGTCTAAATATGTCAACAGGTTCTTAAACCTGTCAGGGTATCTGTAGGGTTAATTTGAACTCGACCTTTATGACAGCAATTGTATTCTCCACCTTGCTTGCTCTCACAGGTAAAGTTCAATGAGTTGCAATGTTTGCACAGTTTGTCAAATGCGCCAGAGAACTTCGTTCTCAATAATATCTGTGTGATTGCACATGGCAATGCCGTGCTGCTGAGCATTTTCACACCACAAGGCACGGGCTGCTCGATTTCTTTCAACCCGTGCTGCATTTGCGGCTGCTTCAGCTTCTTCAGTCGCTTGTGCACGGCTGGCACGATTTCTTTCAGCGTTAGTAGCATTTGTAGCCGCACGCTGCTCATCCGCTTGTTATGCATGTTGTGTACGCCTGGTCGCATTAGCAAGTCTACGCTCCTTGTCAGTCATGTGACTTTGTTTCCTACGATTCGCTCCGCCGCTGCTCTTCTGGCTGCGTGGCAATCGCCACTCATTTTAGATCTGAGATTTTCTAATTATAGAGGCATTGCATGGTTCTAACTTGTATTGAGTCGAGGTATTGATGCGAACACCATACATACGGATAATATCAAATTATATATAAGGATAATCAATAAAAAGGGTAAACCCCATTTTTATTAATAAAAGTAATGATTATTTTGTGTATAGTTACCTATTTTCTGTTATTATTTTTCACAGATGAAAGATTTATTTTTTGTAAGTATATTGATCATCCACAAACATTCGTTTCGCCTGTCAATTCTGCCGAGTTTTGAACTCTGCTGATGCCTCATGTTCTTCAAACGGAGCTCAATGAATAAGGATTGGAAACACCAAGCAGACATGCGCACTGGCTAATGAACCGTCAAGGCGAAGCGCTGAGCAGACCGGAGAAGTTAAAGGAGGCTTTGTGAAGCCTCAACACACTCAAAGGCATTGAGCTCTTTATTTGTGAGAGTCTCTCTGACTCTTAACTCTCTAGTTATATTTTGTAATTTGTATTAACACTACACACTTCAGTTGATGTAGTTAAGAGAAGGACTGAAACGACAATGCAGGCAGTTGCTGACAATTCATTATTGTTATTGTGCATTGCCTTTGTCTGATACATTGTGTCAAAGATATATTGTAAAATAGCAACTTTATATATAGAAAAAGATTAGATAAAACGTGCAACATTTTTATACAACGCTTAATTTTCTTTAAAGCGTATACGTCAAATAGTAAGGAGGTTTAATTGTTGCTTTTGATCAAAATATGTCTTACCGTTCGAGTTGAGGCGTTATAAAGTAATGTTTCAGGCTGCTTCATATGTACATTTTTGTTTTGAATAAAACTTTAATACACGCATTACTTTATTAAAAAACAGAGACAATATTTGGTATTAGACGCGCACCCAATCGTAAAAGCTTATCTTGTATTTTATGACAATCCCGTAATTGCAAACTTGCGGTTTTGTACAACAATAATATAAATGTGGGTTTCCTTTTCTGAAAAAGTGCCATAATAAATTTTTGTAATTATTTTATTATATTGTTAAAATGTGTTTTTGGAATTTTTTCTTACAATATTGTGTCATATGTATCAACAGTTCTTCATTGTTTTCATTTAAGATGCAGGATTTATTATTAAATTTGATTCAAGATCCTGTTGCCTCAGTATTGATTGAATAAGAAAATTGAATTGTAAAACAGTAAAGTAGTTTGGAAAACTAGTAGGAATTCTTATGATGGGCGCCAAATCAGTTTCTGCACAAAGTCGTCTTTTTATATCAGCCGCACTGATTCGGCTGTTTGGTAATTATTTTATAGGCAGTTCTAATGGTATGGGATATTTATTTATTTACTGTAAATCATGTGACCAATTAAATTATATTTAACCGGTATTAACAGTCTTTGACATAGAAAACTGATTAGTGATTTTTTTAGCCTTTGCACTGGCAAACCTTTCGAAGATGTTACTTATGTCTAATTTATCTAATTCTTCATTTTCTATTGCAATTATTGACAAATTTGACAACTGTTCATGGTTCAATGATGATTATAAGTAATTTTTATAATTTTTAATTTAGAAAAACTTCTTTCTAAAGACGAATTGTAACGCAGTGACAAATACATTCTTAATGAGATGCATTTGGAAATTAATCAATTAAATTATTATTGTATATAAAATTCAGTACATCTTTCACTGTGATATTTTTATCCAGAAAAAGATAATCCAGTAAAGATTTTAATTCTTCGAAAACAGGTTGACCGTCTGTTTCATCTCTTCATTTTAGATTCAAATCCTTGCGATGTTTTAGGATTTCACTTTCATCCCAATTCGACAACAAACTTACTTGCGATATAACTTTAAACGTATCATTGTACTTCTATAAACGTTGAAATCGTTTAATTATCGATATTATGGCTGAACCAATTATTAAATAAAAAAGTTTTAAAAGTTAATTTTGAATCTCTAACGATTTGTCTTTCGATTCGTAATCAAAACTTGTGTTTCTTCTTCGCTCTCTTACATTATCCTAAAATGTTGGTTCAACATCTATTTCTTCTGAAATTTGTTCTGCACCTTTTATTATCGATTCAAATAATTCATCTGTCCTGAAATCATTCAAGTAATGTTTAAGCTTTTTTAAAATTTCAAGAGCTTTATTTAAGTTTAAATCAGGACTTTGAAACATTTTTCTAATGGCATTCATTTTACTCAAAATATTGTGCCACTTAAAAAGAGAACATATACATTTAAAATGAGTTAACTTTGAAATGAATGTGTTGGCCTGAAATCTTGTATCCATATCTTTTGTTGTATCATTTGAAGTTTCTTTTAAAGCAAGATATATTTCTTTTGTTTGTAATTTTAAGGGTCTAATTGTGTCGATTTTGCTTTCCAATTTTATATTGGGCAATGGTTTTAAAGTTAATTGTTTTAAATATTTAAATAAAATGTTCCAACATTTCATAGACAAAGAAAATAAATTATAAACTTGAATGATACTAAATTAACTAACTGTTTCAAGTGAAATTTTTGCAGCATCACTGACAATTAATTATCCCATTTCCAAGAAAGGGTACCAATACAACAAGGCAGCCCTCGATGGCTCTGAGAGCCGAGCCTCGACCCTACTTTCTTTCTTTCTTTCTTTCTTTCTTTCTTTCTTTCTTTCTTTCTTTCTTTCTTTCTTCATAATCACCAGCCATGGAGTCAGCCAATATTATCACAAAACTGCATCTGCTGGGAAAACCCCTTTAAATACCCCAGAAACAAACACCAGCATACAGTAACATTTGTGCTCTCATTTTATTGATTCCAGTAAACCAGCTAATTCAGAACATCTTTGTTACAACATTGATGCTCCATATTTTGGTGCAGTTCTAGCAATAATGCACACAACAGGAAAAAGCCTCACATGAAAAAGTAATACATTTTATTTGTTGTGGGCTTTTTTCCATCACCTTTTGGTGCCCTCTGTAGCTTAGCGCCCTTATGCGATGCACAATCTGCACACTGTCACACACATGTGCATGGGAGGCAGCTAAAGGGCTTGAGTGAAGGCAGTTCTGAGGCATGCCGGGCTGTGGCAGAGTGCACTGACTCTTTTCTCACTTCCCTGTAGACCATCCCTGGGAGACTCCACCTGGCTCTCGTGACATCACTTCCGGGACCGAACCAATGGAGACAGAACTAACCGGCGCTGGCCCCCCAATGTCACGTCCGGGCCTGATCCAATGAGTGATGAACACGTGCCCGATTCCCATGACCTCACTTCCTGTCTTCCCCTTTAAAAGCCTGCCCTTTTTTCCCTTACCCTCAGTCTTGTCTTGGACTCGTTTGTATGCACATCAGTGCTGTTGTTATGATAAAAAACGACTTTGCAGCCAGGATACCAGAATATACGGGTGGCTGCCCCAAACCTTCTTTGAGTATGTCTCAGCCTTGTGACAACACCCTCTTGTGCCGGCCCTGAGACTGTGTTGAGGACGCGGTGCTCTCGGCTATCTGTGCTTTCATCAACTACAACATAAATTTTCTTGCCACGAGTCTTTCAAAGAACATCCTCCATATGTTGTTCAAAGACACGGGCCAATGAGTTTGACAAGAACTGCTCACAGTTTCTGGAAGCACGCCTCCCTGTTTACAATGCTTAATAAAGAAAGGACACATATTCATAATTTTTTCAAGCAGTACGTCCAACTCGCACACAAGGCCACAAAGTCCTCCACAAACTGGCGCCTTCCATCTGACGATTTTGTTGTTTCCGCTGTTGTTACCTGAAGATGAACACCTATTGATCTTAATTTCTCCTTTTTCTTGAGGTGGGTTTTAGATTTGATGCAGTCATTGCAAGTATCTTCTCATGTCGAGTCTATGGTGTGCTGGCAAAACTTGCAAAAAAGTTGTTGTCCAAATTCATAAAAGTCGCCGGCATACTGTTGTACCCTCAATTCTGCAGTTAAGCTTGTGTTTCTTAGTTTTTTAGACATTTGGGGTATCTGATTTTGCTCGCCTTGACAATTCTGTCTCATGGAGATAGCTATTTCTCGTGTCTTTAATAAGAAAACATACAGGAAAGACGCGCACAAATAGATAGAGGTGCTACTGAATTTCTACAAAGAGTTGCATTCACTTGAAAAACAACAAACTGCAAAATAGTATCTGACTGATAGAACTACAGAGTATTCAATTGTTTTAATATATTGGGAAGATTTGTAACAGTCGATCGCTCAGTCTCTAAATTCCACATTTCCGTTTTAAATATAAAATCCATTTTCCTGTGTTAATTCTGTCATTCCATCTTCATCCAGCCAGTTATAAACTGTGGTGTCCACTTGTGAAACTTCTCCAGCTGTCTTTGGCGTAATCTCCTTTACTTTATTGTACCAGTGAAGTGCTGCGACTGTGAGACCACACAGATATTTCTGAGCATTCAGTTTTCCTGCACTTTTAGCCTTAGTAGGTGGATGAATATAAATTTATAGTGTGACAGTAATGCCCATTGTTGCAAGACTTGAATTTACTGCAAAAATTGTTATTAGTGCCAGTTCCACTGAAACAAAAGTAAGTGCCATCCATGCTGTTAATGCCAGCTGCCTTTTATTTGTATCTAAACACGCCGTGTCCAGCAGCTTAAAAGCTCACACAGCATCAGGGTAGCCATGTTATATCTACACATGCAGGTCACTCCATGTCACGTCATCACACTTAGGGACCTCATCGTCACAGAATTTAATGAGACTTGGCCTGCTGGTTTGGTCATCTGAGTGACCCATGGAACTGAAATTGCACGTGTCTTGAATCAGCAATAATAAAGAGATTTAAGATAACAAAGTTTGAACGCTGTGCTGGATTAAGACTTTGATTTGCTATTTCAACCTAAATACAAGTGTCGGTCATAAAATTAGAATATCATGACAAAGTTGATTTATTTCAGTAATTCCATTCAAAAAGTGCAACTTGTATATTAGATTCATTCATTACACACAGACTGATGTATTTCAAATGTTTATTTCTTTTAATTTTGATGATTATAACTGACAACTAATGAAAGTCCCAAATTCAGTATCTCAGAAAATTAGAATATTGTGAAAAGGTTCAATATTGAAGACACCTGGTGCCACACTCTAATCAGCTAATTAACTCAAAATACCTGCAAAAGCCTTTAAATGGTCTCTCGGTCTCGTTCTGTAGGCTACACAATCATGAGGAAGACTGCTGACTTGACAGTTGTCCAAAAGACGACCATTGACACCTGGCACAAGGAGGGCAAGAAACAAAAGGTCATTGCTAAAGAGGCTGGCTGTTCACAGAGCTCTGTGTCCAAGCACATTAATAGAGAGGCGATGGGAAGGACAAGATGTGGTAGAAAAAAGTGTACAAGCAATAGGGATAACCGCTTGTAACCTGGAGAGGATTGTGAAACAAAACTGTGGGGGAGATTCACAAAGAGTGGCCCGCAGCTGGAGTCAGTGCTTCAAGAACCACCAGGCACAGAAGTATGCAAGACACGGGTTTCAGCTGTCGCATTCCTTGTGTCAAGCCACTCTTGAACAAGAGACAGCATCAGAAGCGTCTCGCCTGGACTGCTGCTGAGTGGTCCAAAGTTATGTTTTTTGATGAAAGTAAATTTTACATTTCCTTTGGAAATCAAGGTCCCAGAGTCTGGAGGAAGAGAGGAGAGGCACAGAATCCACATTGCTTGAGGTCCAGTGTAAAGTTTCCACAGTCAGTGATGGTTTGGGGTGCCATGTCATCTGCTGGTATTGGTCCATTGTGTTTTCTGAGGTCCAAGGTCAACGCAGCCGTTTACCAGAAAGTTTTAGAGCACTTCATGCTTCCTGCTGTTGACGAACTTTATGGAGATGCAGATTTCATTTTATAACAGGACCTGGCACCTGCACACAGTGCCAAAGCTACCAGTACCTGGTTTAAGGACCATGGTATCCCTGTTCTTGATTAGCTAGCAAACTCGCCTAACCTTAACCCCATAGAAAATCTATGGGGTATTGTGAAGAGGAAGATGCAATACGCCAGACCCAACAATTCAGAAGACCTGAAGGCCACTATCAGAGCAACATGGGCTCTCATAACACCTGAGCAGTGCCACAGACTGATCGACTCCATGCCACGCCGCATTGCTGCAGTAATCCAGGCCAAAGGAGCCCCAACTAAATATTGAGTGCTGTACCTGCTCAGACTTTTCATGTTCATACCTTTCAGTTGGCCAACATTTCTAAAAATCCTTTTGTTGCATTGGTCTTAATTGTTATTCTAATTTTCCGAGATACTGAATTTGGGACTTTCATTAGTTGTCAGTTATAATCATCAAAATTAAAAGAAATAAACATTTGAAATACATCAGTCTGTGTGTAATAGATGAATCTAATATACAAGTTTCACTTTTTGAATGAAATTACTGAAATAAATCAACTTTGTCATGATATTCTAATTTTATGACCGGCACCTGTATAAGTTGATGAGAAATGGTTCTCATGTCGTTTTAAAGCTCTTTTCCAGCTCTGCAGTTTGTGAAAAGACTATGCTATCCCCAAAATTTAAAAATGACCATGTTATGAGTGATTATAATATTAAAATTTGAATACCAAAAAATCCTATACTTTAAAATTGGCCATTTTTTTTAGTAAAGCTACCTTTTAATGTCATGAACATCTCCAGAAAATGTAGTTTCATTAAAATCTGTGATAATGAGGTCCAAAAGTGTGACGATTTGACGTGGAATTACCCATCAGGAGTATCTCTGCTGCAAATCGATGATATAATCCACCATAGAAACTGCACTCTCCCTTTTAACTCTGTACAATCTGAATATCCTCATAGATATGATCCTTTTTCTCCTTTAAACACAACATCAAGCCTTTCTATCAGAATAGTCGCACCTTCATCTTTGTTCAGGTCTTCTGCTCAAATTGACATCTCAATGCTGTCCCTGTAAGCAACAGTCCAACCCCAAGTGCGTGTTTTTTATTTCTAAGTTCAGTAACCCGTGTCCATATTAAATCTTCATTTTTCCAGCTCTCGTGTGCCTTTCTCTTGTCAAATGCAGTCAGGATTCTATAATTAGCAGCCATCCTCTACTTCGAATGTTAAACTTTAATAACAACACAACACCTTTGATGTTAGCCACATACTTTTTATTCTTCTCTCCCATTAAACACACCCATCACGAGTAACCTCCTACAAACCCACTCTCCTCAAACCCTGAATGTCCTACTCCCAGTCGGGATGCAGTCCTGTAATCCCACAAATAGGAGCACATATATAAGATATAGAATATAACAACTTAACAGAATGAAGCTCCTGATGTGCAGTTCAAGTCCAGTGAGGATATCCAACAAAGCCCTAAATATGACGGCTATAATAGACCTGACATTGCTGTGTCCAAACATGATGGTGCCGTGTAGATAAAGTGTTGTCATATCTACATGGTGGCACTGAAATGTATGCAAATCCCCTTTAATGAAGGTCTGCAGTGCACTTTGATCACATCTGAATTGTCTGATTTGTAATTTTAAACTGTGAGGCAGAGGAGGAAATCAAGGCAAATGTGTCTTTGAACCAAACTTCATGGAGGGCACTGTGACCCTGAAGTGTACTCGTTATTTTTACTGACTTTATGAAGTTAATTCTCCCTCTTTTATTTTCACAGGGCTTTCCCATTTCACTTGTCCATACACTGAGGTGTCTAATGGCCTCCAGCTCAGGGTTGTCCACGTGAGAATTGAATCTGAGAAGAGAAGGGCAGACACTTAAAGAGAGAGAAGAGTTTCCCACAGAGCATGGCCTCTGCCAAAAAAGATGGTGTGGATGAAAGAATGGTGGACATTAAAGAAGAGGACTGTGAGCGGCTCACACCAGAGGATGTGCGTGTGAAGCTGGAGGATCAGAAAGAAAGAATTTCAGTTTTTAAAGAGGAGGAGGAGTGCAAAGGGGTGACTGTTACCATTAAACCTGAGGATTTGAATGATTTCTCTGTTGGTCTTGAATTTCAAAAGCATGAAACTGAAGATATTTTCAAACAAGATGCCTGTGAAGAATCTCCATCCAGTTTACAGCCCTGGTCCACTAATACAAGACGACAGGCTACGCAGGAGAATTCTATAGAGCTGAAATCTGAGTTATCGGAGTCTGAAGAGAAAATCACCGAGGGAAATGGGAGAGAAGGAGAAGAGTCACCTGGGAGTGTTGGAATAAGTGAGTAATGTGATTAAATATAAAAGAAAGAGAGTGTTTATAAATTCTAATGGTGGGTGATTTGATGTTTTTAGAAGATTGAAATGAGAGTGGAAAACACAGTGAATTGAACTTGGATAAAGACCACCTGCTCGGGCCCATGATAACAAACAATAGGTTACCTAATAAATGATAAATTAGAAAAACTTCAGTGAATAAGGAAAAATCTAAAGTGTTCAGAGCATGACTTGAACATCATGAAGCTTTGACTGAAGCTGTGACGTATGTTAGGCTAACAGCGCATGATGTTCAATGAGAATATCAAAATCATATTTTGTTAAAGAAATGTATATTTCTTAAATTATGTGGCAGTTAAAGTAGAAATGTCCACAAATTGAAATAAATAAGTAAGAATCAAATCCTCACCCCTGTGCATTAAATAAGTGTGAATTTGCTCAAGCCAGTGTTCACCTAATATGTGCCTCATCTTTCTAATGGTAATCTTGTACACTTTGACGTTAACAGTGACAAGAGCTACCTGTATGAGCCATGATGACATTCAGGGGGTCTCGGGGTCTTCTTTCAGCATCTTGTGTTCTGCTGTCAGCCTGAACTTGCTAG